>NC_056747.1:289839937-289974937 GCF_019279795.1 Protopterus annectens | reverse complement strand
GCGCACACTCACTCTCGCTCACACGCACTCTCTCACTCATTCTCACACACAGTCTCACACTATCAAACTCTGACACCCACTCTCACACTATCAAACTCTCAGACACACACACACTCACACTCTCACACACACTCTCACTCAGTCTCACACACTCTCACTCAGTCTCACAGTATCAAACTTTCAGACACACACTCTCTCTCTCTCACACACTCTCACTCACACACTCTCACACAGTCTCTCACAGTCTCACACTATCAAACTCTCACACACTTACTCTCACTTACACTCACTCTCTCACACACACACACTCACACTCGCTCACACACACGCTCATGCACACACACGCTCACTATCAAACTCTCAGACACACACACACACACTCCCTCTCTCACACACTCCCACACTCCTGCACTCTCACACTCCCACACACTCCCTCTTACTCACACACTCTCACACACACTCACTCACACACACTCACTCTCACTCAGTCTCACACTATCAAACACCCACACACACTCACTCTTGCGCACTCTCGTGCACTCGCACACTCACTCTCATGCGCACACTCACTCTCACATGCACACTCACTCTCACGCGCACACTCACTCTCACGCGCACACTCACTCTCACGCGCACACACTCAGATAAACATATTACACCTGACAAGTTATGCAAACTTCTTTCTACCCACAATAAATAATTTTCTGATATGGTACAGCTCTGACGTTTGACTGTGATCAAGTGAAAATAAGTTTGTTGACAGTAAATTATTTCAGCTTGATGCACAGGTATATCAATCAGTCAAGTTTGTTAGGGGCTGTAATCAGTTACTTTCACAGAATCCCTCTCTTCCACAAAAAAGACATTTCATACTGGGTACATCTCTAATGTCTGAATGTGATCAAGTAAAAGAAACTCTGGCCACTGTAATATATAGTGGCTTGTTTTTTCCTCACTCAACACACATCAGTGCACAATGACTTGAGAAGCCAGCTTGATACTCATAAGTCTGATTTAATAATCACTACATCAGCTACTTTAACACACATTGCCTCCCATCCCACTACAAAAACACTTTCTGACTACGAATACCTACAATATCGGACCATGATCCTTATTGGATATCCTGCCAGGAGACGCATTTGTTGCTCATTATTCATAATACACTCCTCCATCACAGTTATAAAAAAGGAGAACAAAAAACAAACTTATTGGCTGTGGTCAGTATGTAATACTAACATCTGCCCACAGGTTTACACTGTGCTTCGATTTTTAATTTACAATAATTCCTGGAGAAACAACCACATCCACTTAATGAAGCATTTAATCTCTGACAATTTATCTCTGCAAAGCCATGACACTTGCATCTAAGTAACTGACATTGGTGCATAATTCATATAACAGACCCTGAATTAGGTAGACATGGCCTTTTACTAAGTGACAGGGAGGGAAGTGAAATCATATTCTAACAAGTAGCATGCCATCTCAAATATGGGTTCATTTGGGGCTTATTTTTAATATAATCAGGGTAATTATTTCATTACTACATAAAATGTGCTAAAATACTAACTTTAAAATGTTCTGTGAAGGAGGTTTCTTTTCAGAGTTTTCCCGATTTTAAAATTAAGGATAAGTGAAAAATGAATTATTTAAACACCTGAAGTTCAACCACTGTCATTCAATCATGCTATTCTGACACACATTCTCTGAACATGTTTTGCAAAAATTAAAAATTCACTAACAAAATGAAAAATCTAAAAATCTTGGTTTGGATGCCATTGTTTAAGGTACCCTACTTCCTAAACGTGGAAGCCTTCTTTGACCAAGTATCAGCTGCAGTAACAAAGGACCAATTTCTGTTCATGACATGCAATCGGATATTGCAAAATCTGCTTGCATTATCCCAAATGTTGTGATCACAGATACTCTTCTGTAATTAGAAGACAACATAAGAGTCAATGGATAAAATCTGACTTTATGGTAGAAAACAGATGCATGATGGTGAATTTTCCAAGATAATCTCCGGACTACAAAATAATACAAAGACAGATGAAGTAGAACAGCAATATTTTTATGCCACTGATCAAATACTGTATACATATATTCAGGATAACTGTAAAACTATTGTATAAAAAAGTACAATATTATACACTACAAATAAAAACAACTGAAGTAAAAAGAACTAATCCAAACATCTGGAGCAATGAATAAAAATAAAATACAACAAAAAGAATTAGCAACTGCAGTAAGAAAAAGTAAGCAAGTCCAACTTGATATGAATGAACAACATTTGGAAATGTACAAAAAGTGAGAAAAAGATTATGACATTTAACTGGGAAAAACAAAACGTTAAGATAAAAAGAAAAGTATACGACAGTGTAAATGCATCAAAAGTGAAAAATATGGAGAGCAAATGGCTGTAATTAAGGTAATGATTCTTTAGAGCTGAAACACAGGATCTGCATTGACTAGACATAGTATACAGCAAGGTTGCAAAGTTTAATGCTATTTGCTGCTAAAAAAGCTATTACTAGAAAATGGAAAACAAAATCTAAACTAAATGTAGCTGAAATACGGAACACTGTAAACAATATAAAAGAACTGCAGGTTAGAGCTTTAGAATGGGAAAGGAGCAAATTAAACAAATAAATGTAATTTGGGGAACAATACATGCAGAATAATGTTCAGGATGAGAAGTGATGATTAAGGGGAGGCAGGAATTGAGTAAGTGATGTAATGTTAGACTACTAAATGAATGAATGCTAATTGTTAAAGGAAAGAAAGCACATATTCACTGTATACTGCACAGAAATGAGAAATGTTAATAGGGTTTTTCTTTTTATTAATGGATTTGTGTCTATGTCTTAAATGACAATTTAATAAAGATGTTAAAAGGTGAAAAAGATACAGCATTAAAAGAAAAAGTTGAGTAATTACATTAATCAGTAAGGAACTACTACAGTAAGTTGTGTTCTGCAATGATCATTTTTATTCTGCATCTTTGCAGCAGTCACTAAAGTGAAGGACTTGCTATGGTTAACTAAACATATTACTGAATGTGAGGTAGGCCAGATAAGTCCTTTCACCAGTAGACTCAATTATACATCATGATTACACTACTGAATTGCTAAAGGACAAATAAAACAGCAGATATGTCCTGGCCATATCAATAGTTCAGGGCTGGGATCCTGCTCATGGGGTCAATAATTGGAATATACTCTTCTGCTACTTTGAATTCACCTATTTTTCTTTTCAAGTTCCCACACTTACAGACACTTTTGCCCTGTCAGTGCAGACAGAATGATGTCACGTGGTCAATTAGGAGAGTGCACTTAACACCTGCACCCGTCACTGTAATGACATTATGTAAAGCAATAAAGTAGTGATGTAAACACTGTGCAAGGATCTACAAAGATAAACTTAACTAATGTGCAAGGAAACCAAACAGTAAAAACATCACACAGACAAACCAATTGGTAAAAGCTACAAGAAAAACCTACCCAAGTTAGAGTTTTCACTGTGTGATACCTTAAATCTCCTGTAATAGAGGCTCATGGGATATACGCAAATGAACCCTTAAGGACATCAAATGTGTCAGCTGCATGTCTTTTGAATGTCCATGACTTTTTCCTTTTGAAGTCTTCATGGATTTGTTCAGGCCAATAAAGCCAACCCCACTAGCTGTTGACATGCATTTTTCGGCCTTCTTATGACCTCAGTGTTGAATGAAGGGGCTATCCAGACAAAAATGAATGGTGAGAAGGTAATTAAGACTCACTGAAGCAAGTCCCCTCACAAATCTAGTGACACAGTGAGCACACATGTCACACCTGACAATAGGAACCCTTCTCAATAGGCCTACAATACAAAAAAATGCAAACAGTTTCAAAAAAATTTCTCAAAAGTAGCTCAACAGGTAGCACACTCTCTCTTTTGGTGCTAGAAGATCAGAAAGCTGAGTTCTATTCCAACCTCATGTGCCTTTATTACATTTTCCAATGCTAACACTGCAGTGCAGCATTATGAATGTTCCATCCTTCGGATAAGATGCTAAACCGCGGTCCCTTCTGCCTGAGCTGGTGGCAACTCTGGTGGATGGAAAAGATCTCATGGAACTTATGTGAAAGAGTAGGGGCTGATTTATTTACATTATATACAAAAAGACATCATATACACTATTTACAATATCTATATTACTTGAATCTCCATACTCGCATTCTTCTTAATTCGTCTAACATAACATATCATAGGATACAGTTTTGAACATGCATTTTGTATATCTGTGCATGTATACATAAATACTTAGTAGAATTTTCACATCCAAACTTCAATCATCTTAAAAGTACCTTTATCATCCCCATTGCTTTCTACATTTATTTATTTAAATTTGTGCACTGGGGTACAGCACTGATCAAATTTAGTTACTTGAAGATTCAGCCCTTAGCCCAGGTCTATCCATTGTAACTTTAAAGATATAACAAAAAATAATGCAGTATATGTTACCTTAGGGAAACTAGAAAATAACATCCAGCAGTGTTCTGACTTAACCAAAATGGAATCAACCACTCAGACTCGGCAGACACAAGCAGGTAAGTTCAGTACAAACTTTAGCCTTGAAACAGCTCTCTTAATTCCACAAATTCCAGAATCCCTTTTACCTCCTAACACAACAAAATTGTATATACTGAAGGTACTCACCAAGAATAAAAATACTACTTCCTTGAGCTCAGATAACTTATCTGGATATAATAAACAGAGCCAAACACATCCCTTTGGAACCTCTCATTAAACTGTTTTAACTCACTGGAGCTACAGGATTTCTCCCCAAAGAATGAGTTGCAATAGTAACACCCTTACACAACGGCGACCCTACCATGGACACCGCTCATCTGGAACTGGCCAAAGCATTCAATACAATCTGCCTTGCTGGCATTGTTAATAAGGTAAGTGCCTTAAAATCAAATCCATATGTGGTGAAGTGGACAGACAACTGGCTGAAGGACAGAATCCACATAGTTAAGGTGGAAGATGCCTCCTCAGAGAGTAAGAAGGT
Source organism: Protopterus annectens (assembly GCF_019279795.1). Lineage (NCBI taxonomy): Eukaryota > Metazoa > Chordata > Ceratodontiformes > Protopteridae > Protopterus > Protopterus annectens. The sequence continues at coordinate 289,969,884 of NC_056747.1, read as the reverse complement.
AAGCAGTAGTATAACCAAGGGCTCAGAAATGGGGCACTTCCTCTTTGGCATCTACTTCACTGATCTCAGACCAGGAATCAGGACCTTTTGTCAACCAAGTTTCCAGATGACTGCAAAATAAGTGTTATTCTCAAAGCTCACTTTGATACATGTTCACTACAGCAGGCACTAATGCTTGTAGACAAGTGGTGCACACAAAAGGTCTAAAATTAAATGCAAAAACGTGCAGTATTGTCATACTTGGTAAACAACTTTTTCTTACAACATACAGTATAGACAATACCCTACTCCGAAATGATGATATAAGTAAGGGACCTTGGCACATCAGTTGATAATTCCTTTTCCTTCAATCACCATGAAGTACCAATAGTCCGAAAATCCTTTTATTGTACAACTAATTTCTAAAGGCATATCATCCACATCAACAGAAGTTGTCATCCTCCACATGAAGCCGTAATCTGACCAGTTACAGAGTACAATGCCCCCCCTTTGGGATGTACCTTTAAAGACATGGCGAGCAAATGGAAAAGGTCCAGGAATTCCTGTCCTAAAAGATTGCTGACCTAAAGTCTGAGCTGCTAGGAACGGCTTGACATGCTATTCCTGTACTTGATTTCTTATACACTCTTTGGGTTGGTCTATGCCTTGCTTTTTGTGCAATTAAGGATCACATACTACTCAGTCTCCTGTCTCATTGCAAGTCAGATAGCTCCACTAATACCAAAACCACCAGCACGTATGGAAAAGACTTCCATGCAAACTAAACAAAGTGACACCCTAGCATCCTTCAAATTAAACCTGGATGACTAGAAAGGTGTCCCTACATTTACTCTAGGACTGACTTATTTTGCCCTTCTTGAAAAGGTGAGTTACAGCATGAGGGTAGGTATTGGCAAAGCATAAATGGCTTTGTCACTCAACTGCTTTGTACTTGTTATGATGCTGTGAACCTCTTGCAACACAAATACATGCTGCAAGTGCACTGCTGGCCCTCCAAAATGGCTGTAGGTGTGAGAGCGAAAAGGTGTGTATACGTAGTGTGGGTATCTGTCGTTATCCTACAACAGATAGGCATCCAAGTCCAGTATCAGTTGCTTTGCCTTGCATCCAATAGCTCTGGAATGGGCCTTGATGCCCCTTGTGACTCTTGACATGCATTAAGTGGACAGTCAGAGAATGAATGCATAAGTGAAGACCAAGTTTATGTCCATGTATTTGTTAATGTACATACCTATATCACACAACTTTATCAGTGTCCACTGTAAAATAAACATGCTAATATATTTATCTTGTTTTTCTTCATTACATCATAGCAACATGAACCAAAGGTCAAGCTAAAGCTGACACTGTACAAGTGTCATTTTTTCAGCTCTTGCTTATTTACTGTTGACACTTGTACCAGTCTCTCTCACTGTCATATTGCCTCATATGTGCCTACGAATATCCACTTTATTGTGCTTATGGAAATTATATTGCAGACTCTTTCCTAACATATCTTGCATCTCTGAAGCCTTACTCCACTGTACACGGGCTCTGCTCACTTGGACTTCCGAAGTCAACAATAAATAAGTAGCAATGCTAGTCTATAAACTGAAATGATAAAGCTATTCCAGGCTGACACACTGGTAAACATAAAGAGAAAGTACCTGAACTGCAGGCAATCTGAATATATGGCACATCTGTCCTTGCCCACTCCAGTTCTGCCAAAATGACAGCATTCACCTTCTTGCTTTGTTTCTTCCGTCTTGACTCCAAAGTCTTACTCCAGCTCCAGAGATAAATGGAACCTTGCAAACAGCTTTTTGATGCTGCCAGGAAGAATAAAAACTGTCATTAACAAAAATAAGACTTTTACCATGATACACTGAAATAAGTTCTGAATTTCAAATTTGAAAACTGACAGAACACTACAGAGCTACATTTTCTAGGATTAGCTTAAGCATGCAGGCTAGTGAACTACTCAGAGGCGATCTCTGCTTAACATACAAAGCCATGTCAAACCCTGAGGTGGTGGACATGGTCCACTTAAAGAAATCCCAAACACTCAGAGCCAGAAGCACCAGGGATCTAAACCTCGTCATCACAATGAACAAAACAAGCTGGAGGGTTAGGTTCTTGACTGAGAGACTCCCCATACTGTGGAATAGACTGCCCATACATATCAAGCAGAGCACCTCATTGGCCCTCTTCAAAAGGAACCATGATGACTGGATGGGAGATACAAAATTCACCACAGGGATCATGTCAGTCACCGTGCTAGACAGGGGTCCAGAGAAGTAAATACTGTCAGAAGAAATATCCAGGGAATTGTTATGGCTAGGCTTGTACAGGCCCCTAGGGCCGATAGCCTAGTACCAACTATGAACCTATATATACCCATATATATATATATATATATATATATATATATATATATATATATATATATATATATATATATATATATATATATATATATATATATATATATATATATATATATATATATATATATATATATATATATATATATATATATATATATATATATATACATATACATACATATATATATATATATATATATATATATATATATATATATATATATATATATATACACATATATAGATATATATATATATATATATATATATATATATATATACACACATATATATATATATATATATATATATATATATATATATATATATATATATATATATGTGTGTGTGTGTGTGTGTGTATACAGCTATTCTGTATCTAAAATACCTAAATGTTATAAGAAACAGAATAAGCAACTAAAATGCTACAAGAATAAGCTTTTATTTAGGCAAAAAAGTGAAGTTCTGTCCTTTGTACTGACCATGGGTATGTGTTGGCCTGTAAAATCTGATGTTTGTACCGAAAATGTCCCACTTTGGCCATTTGAAAAGGTGGCAGCCCTAGTCGGTGTGGTTTGTTTTCATTTATATAAATGTATTGCTTAAGTCATAACTGATGGTTTAATAAAGATGTTTCTTGTTTAAAAAAGGGCAGGAACTGAATAAATTTATGTAATACTGCTTAGGTTATATGATATATAACAATATATGTAAAACAATGTTGGTTAGTTTTAACTTAATACAGTTTATTTATATAAATGTAAATCTGTCACAAGTGATAAGTCAATAAAGGTGTTAAAAAAAAGTCTGATTAATGTTGAGTATAAAGAAGTGATTAACTCTTTAGATCTTGATGATATTCTCTCGGAAATAGCTATGCTAAATAAAAGGATCTCTTCACAACAAATGTCAAATGACAGTCAAAACAGAAGGAGTTGTCAACCCAAGTTCCTAAGTCTTGGACTACATTTTCTTAACGAAGAAAAGAGAGCAGGGTGCTTATCCTGACTTTGAGGCATTAAACATTTTTCTCTACAGGGAGATAACTGACAAACTGAGTAGGTTAAATGACAGGTTCACAGGCATTTCAACTGGTAAATTGTTGGTTAAGCAAAAAGCTGCAAAACGTCAAGAGTGGGAGTTAGTTATGCCATACCAAACAACTGATCCAAATAACAACAAACAAAAGTTCAAATAAAGGTACCAGGATGAAGTAAAATTATCACACTGACCTTTCAATGGATCGATTACAAGGCATTAAACAACAGATGTATTAAAACAATTAATTATCCATTTAAAAACTTTAATCTGTTAACAAGAACCAATAAAAGATATACCTACAGCAATAAGTCAACGAAACCTAATTTAAGGAAAAGTCATAAAATAGCTTTCCATTTCAGATGTAAAATAAGACCCATTAGCTGCAACAGTTTTATATTTTGTAACAAATAATGTTTCCTTATATTCTGAAATAATGTTCCTGTGATTTAATCTTAAATTGTCTTTTAGTTTCCATAATGTAACTAAGGGTATAGGATCAGGTTTAAATACATATAATTGTTTACTAATATAGATACATTTCTTCACAATACAAAATGGACAGCCATTAACAATAATGGTAAATGACACATCTACACATTTTTGAGAATATTTATAAGATTACACAACTGACCCACTCCTGTGGCGCACAGGGAGAATACCCAAACTAAGGTCAGGACACCTGGTATTAGCATATCTGAGAGGTGCAGGGAGGAATGTACGTGTTTGGGAGAGAACAGCATATAGATCACCCATCGGGGGGTGGGGGTGGCTTGGCTCACCACCTAACACCAAGTAAAAGCTCTGGGTGGTGCAGCCTGCAGAGTAGGAGCCAGAGGGACAAACTGCTGTGGTGTAGTCACATAGGTCAAGGTACAGTCATGTGGGGAACCTGGTGTACCCCACCCCATCCAAGACTTGGAGATAGGATGCACCTTCAAACCTTTCAATGAGCTGCTGGAAGCAGCTGGGATGAAAGAAGAGCCATTGATTCTGCCTGAATAACAGCCCTGCAATCACCTCTCACCTCACAGGAGAACAGATAGGCTGGAGATGGCTCTCACACCTGTGAAGAGCAAATTACAGACAGTGCGTAGGGGGGACTGATGGCCTGCTGACATGAGTTATTAGATTCATTATTGCACCTGATCATGGAGTCATTCTTCATTAGAGATTCAACATATGGTGGTATCTTGGAAAAAAGACAACAGAAATGACAGGGATGAACTCAAGAGGAACTAGTTAGACAGCCAAAACAGTACTGCACACATAGAGAAACTTAATGCAGAATAAGGTTATCAAGTGAAAAATCTAACTAAATGATGCCCATATTTGATATTTTAAGATGATAAAGGTCAGGTTAGCATTTGACCATTTAAGAGATCCCTGAATGTAAACCAAGAATTCATATCAAAAGATCAATGTCATCTGTATCAAATTCCACACAAATGAAACTGCAAGGTTGAAACTGTATTTTTCAACAAAGTTAGAAAGCACTCATAATTTAGTCTACAGTGAGACAAGTCTTCCTGCACAGCCCATGTAGGAGGGCTTCACTCCTCCAACACCCTTCTTAGCTAAATATACTACTTTGTTGATTGAGCAAAGACTGCCAACATGTAAATCCCAGTGCACAACACTAAAGTGGGATCCCAAATCTAGTACAGTAGTGCTGTATTTGCAGGTCAGTACACACACCTACAAACAGCTATTACATGTTAAACTGAATGGTAATTTCACATGAAGATCTGGTAAAATACAACGTTCATAGAAACTATCACTCTAGTCACTGGAAAGGTAAAAATACTTAAATTAAAATAACACTGAGACAATGACATCCTGTCTAGGTATATGCAGGCTTACTGATGAAACCTTGATTCATGTCTGTTTTAATCTTAAACTAAAAGGAATACCTTGATTGTAATTATTTTGAGTTTACTTCTGTTGTATATTTACTGTCATGTGAGGATGTTATTTGATGATGCGTTTCTTTTTCAGATTTTGAGTTTATGTCATATCTTTACTGTAATGGGAAGGTGTTACTAATGAGTGAAAGGATGATATAATGGTTAAGGTGTTTACCTTACAGACACAAGGTACAGGGTTTGGCTCTCACATGAGGTAATTGGCTAGGTTTAAAATGGCCCACAAGGACAGTTAGCCTAGTACTGATCTATGAACCCACGACATGTTTACTTCTTAATAATGTTATTAAGTAGGAACAATGATTTGCAGTTGTTGGGGGGGGGGGGGATTCCACTTTCATAACATGAAATCAAGGAATTATGCAAGTAAGCAATTTCCAGTCGTTACAGTGATTCCACCAAAAAATTTAGTGCCTATACACATGCAAAACTACAACAGATTCTAAATACAGAACACCGAATAAAAGCAAACAAACTTTTGAAATAAATAAATATATGATGACATAAAAACTGTAACAAATGAGGTTTCTGGCCAAAAATATGAAATTCCACAAGGTGTTTTCCTATATGACAGCATATCACGTTCCTATTGCAAAGACTAGTAAAAAGAGAGTTTTAGGTGTGCTAGAATTAATTTCCATTTGTTGTGTGTGAAAGGAATTTCAGTTCATCATAAAAGATTTTAGTTTCAAAATTGTAATCCTTTTATTCAAAGCATATAAAGAAGGCAGATAAAAGTTACATGCCAAGGGGTTCTGTGTGGGAGTTAGTAGCTCAGGTAAGCCAATTATCTGTGTAATTAAAAGAAAGAGAGTCCTCTAAAACATAGAGGCAGTACAAACAAAGCCAATAAAATTCTAGATATAAAAACATGAGGTGGTATGCACATGAAACATTTAAAACGACATGTACAAATTTACAAGTTTTAAAAGAAACTTAATTGCAAGAGCAGTCATGTATAATGCTGCTGAATGTATAATATGCATGTAGTGCACAGAACACACTGATTACATTCGGATATTCAAAAAAGGCAAAGTAGTTAAGCGCTAGAGTGGTGCAGGACCTGACAAATGTTGAGCACCCCCTGCTTAACATGCTAAGTTCTGGACTAGAGCGCTTGGCAGTAAAATCTGCCTGTATTGACCAGTAAAAGACAGCAGCATAACAAAATACTTGCTGCTTCCTGTCCCATTGGTAAAGTGTCCCGATTTCCTGTAATACACTAAGTTACCAGAATGATAGGATGTGCATTTGTCTGCATTTTCTGACACAAAACCTAAATGGTCTCTGACCTCACAGTATAGAATACTATCATAATCGAATACTAACATACATTTTTACTAAATACTAACCTTTATTACTAACTGACTTATCATGCTAGTCATGACAACTATTAGACATGACTAACTTTGAAACCTGTTTTTTTTTTTTTTTTTTTTTTTAATTTGTTACCTAAAGGATGTAAAATTCTGCTGTCAGTTTTTCTTTATTTGTATCTCGGATTTGATCTGTTTTTTTATTATTTTATATGCTTGTATGCATGTATGTATTTGTATCTATGTATGTATTCTCGTATGTTTCTTAATATGTTTCTCCATATATCTTATAAGTTTTGTGGAGCTTTTCTCCCCGGGCCTCTACTGAAAATGGATATGTATCCAGTTAGACTAGCCCGGTCAACAAATGTAAAATACATAAATAAATGCTTGTCATTACTTAGTGTCTTCAATCCTCAGTAATTTGTCGAAAAACTATGGACTTTATGAGAAACAGACCAAAATCCATGAGACAAAAATCTGGACATTCTGCGAAAAGCTGGACAGCTGAAAAGCATGGGCATGGGAAAGTGAGTGCAAACAGAAGGAACTGTGTTTTACTGTCTTCCTTACAGCACTCGCTAAATGCTTTACGGCATTGAAAGCAGGTAAAACACTAAACTTTTTTTTTCTTTTTTACTACAACATGAAGTATATGGAGCAGATAAAGCTCCATGAACTACAAAGAATTATGAATGGGTCTCCGATCTTAACTTATTTTTGTGTGTTCTCAACATGGATGCCAAGAAACTCACCTCTTGGGCTTCAATCTCGAGGAGTATTTCTTGGCATACATGTCTCAAACACATAAGCCTGTTAAAATCAGCAACAGGGTCATAATCTATGTGCTACACTACATCTTTGGAATATTATCACACATTGTCTAACTCTTATTTTATTTATGACTGTAAGAAATCAAATTATTTTCTATTAAATATTTCTGACAATCAGAAATACGTTTCCTTTCCTTTCTGTTAAAATATTTTTGACCATTGGAAATAAAGTTCCTTTCTAATAAGAAAAAAAAATGCAGCAAGTCAGTACATTTCCTTTTACACTACAACTGGATTCAAGGCAAACATTTTATTAAGACAGAAAAAACATTAAAGTTACAGCTCACAAATTACCTACCTACAACATCATCATTCAAGAAACATAAACCATCCACAATATGGAAATCAGTCTCTTCATTCTCCTTCTGAAAAACAGGGAACTGGAACTCCAGGTCAAATGATCTAACAATGGTGAAATCAAGGGGCAGAAGTAAGAAACCGCTCTTTCCCCGAGCACGCATATACCAATTTAATACAACATATTTAATGAGAAACTTCACCAGTCCCAAATGGTTTTAATCACAACGCTAAACTCAAAGTACACAGTAAACCACTTCTTAGTGAACCGACACTTGTTCTGCAGATAAATACTGTCATTTAGTCTTTATTAAAATTAGCCACTAATTCCTATTTGTGGCAGAAACTTTTTTATTATTCTTCCTTAAGTCTGATTAGATGGCTTCATCATACATGTGAGCACATTAGTGTCGGGCAGTTGACACATTCTGCTACTCTTTTTCACTGCTTTTTCTCTAATCCTCAGATCCAACTCTGCCATTACTTTAGCTTGTGGCCATCAAAATGCTCTTGACCTGCTTCCTTACCTATAATGCACCGACCCCAACATACTATAGATCTTGTTTACTGGTTTACATAAAGTAGGAAATACTAATATCATATGCCTGACTGAAGAAACCATACCTGGAGCTCATATGAATGACAATGGTGTCCTTTTCAGCTCTTGTTCTTCCAGAAATCTATTGTGAAAAAAGGTTGGGGTTGGTGGGTGAGAAGTTGAGGAAGAATGAAAATGGAGAACACAGGTGGAACATTATAATAAATACATAACTATTTTATCTGATGTCAATTTTCATTCTATCCTCAACTGATGGGACACAGTCCCCAACTATCTAAAATCCCAGGTGGACTATAAGGAAGGATATTCCTGAGCACAGTTGAGCCAAAGGCTGCTCGTCCTCTCGAGACCAGATCCAGTTTGTAATGAGTAACAAAGGTATGAGGATTGACCCAAGTTGCAGCTGCACATATGTCATCCATGGAAGCCCTAGAAAGGAACACTGAAAAAGTTGCCATGCCATGGACCTAGCTGAATGGACTCTTAAAGGTTTTGGTAAGGACAGACCCAATTTGTTGTAGACAAATGATCTGCAATTCATCACCGATCTGGCTAAAGTTACCTTTGCAACTGATTTGCCCAATTTAGAATCTGCAAAAGGCACAAATAATTGAGTTGTCTGCACACATCTAATAAATGCAACATATATTCACCTTTGTTTGCAAATTTAGGAAATATGACTGTCAGATTAATGAATTGGCTAATATTGGATAATACAGGATTCTGACACCACCTTAGGAAGGAAAGAAGGGTTGGTACGTAATGTTACACTAGCCCTATGAAAAGTCATGTAGGGAGGTTTAGAGGACAGTGTTTGAAATTCTTCTAGCAGAGGGAATGGCCTTTAGAAGGATAGTATTCCAGGTCAGATATTTAAGATCACACTTTGCTGTTGTTTCAAAGGGACCATGAATTAAGGCCTGTAGTACCAAATTTAAATCCCGTAGTGGAGTAGGATCTTTAAAGAGAGGTCTCAGCAGGACATTGCCTCTCAAAAAAAAAAAAAAACAAAAAAAACAAAAAAGCTTTACAAAGCTTAGATGAATCCAAGGAAGAATTCTCAAAGCCAATATGAAAGTTACAGATCGCTGCTAAATGAACACATTGTTGAGAAGCTAGTTCCAGCATTAAAAATTGTTGCCAAAAATTCAAGAACACTGTACAGGAGCTGAGAAGGGGTCAATGCGTTTCTGATGTGCCCTCAAAACAAACCTTTTCTATTTACTTCTGTACAGTTTGCTTGTAGAAGTCTTATGTGTAGATAAAAGTATATGAAGGACAGGGGAAGAGAGCATTGGCTGTTAAAGAAATTGGAGAAACGATGCTGTTATCCAGATGAGTCATGCCTGTCAGGTGAGACAGGTGGTTTGGAATCGGATCCAGAATGCAAGGTGGGTAAAGCAGATGAGGTCAAAGGAAGGGGGAACCAAATCTGCTGAGGTCAGTAAGATGCAATGAGAATGACTTTGCTTTTCAACCGAGCTGCTTTTTGCAGCAATTTGGGAATTAGGGGAGTTGCAGGGTATGCATAGAGGAGACTGAGGGGCCAATCATAGAACAGAGCGTCCCTCAGTAATCCAGAATCCAATGTTGGTAAAGAAGATAAGGCCAAAGAATGGGGAAACAAATCTGTTGAGGCCAGTAAGGTTCAATGAGGATGACTTTGCTCTTCAGCCAAGCAGCTTTCTGTAGCTGGGAGCCCAATCGTGGAATAGAGTGTTCTTTGGTGATTCCCCCTTTGGGGGAGAAAGCAGGGCAAATAAGCTGCTGTACTTGTTGTTTAGGGGAGATGCAAAATAAACTGCAAGTCAGGCCCCATTGATGGAAAATAATTTCTGCCACTTTCATGCTGAGACACCACACGTGAGGTAGTACAATGGACCTGCTCAGTTTGTCTGCTATTGCGCTGGACTTCCCTGGAATGTACTTTGCCATCAGAAAGTGGTTGGAAGAGTTCACCCATTGCCACACTCTGCTGGCTTCTCCACACAAGGGGTAAGACCTTGTTCCCCCTGGTTTGCTGATGTACCAAACTACTGACATTTTGTCCATCTGAATCACAACTGTCCTGAGTATTGGAAGGCCTTCAACAATAAAAGCACCACTCTCATTTCCAGGACATTAATATGCATATTGACCTTTGCATGGGACCAAGTGACTTGGACTGTTTTCCCCAGGAAGTGTCCCTCCCCCACCCAATCTATGAAGACTTGTTATTACTACTACCACTACCAAAGGTAGCTCTTGCATGCCTGAGTGATTCTTATTTGGGTTGATATGCACTGATAAAGAATCAACCATTGTGTTGGCATCCAGTGAAGAATTCTCATATGAAATCTTGCTAGAGGAACTAAAATTATGGCTGCTGACACTGACCCCAAAGCTTGAAGAATCAACAGAGCTGAAATTTTGGTACTGTGAATTATTTTCTTGACCTGGAACCTGATAGTCTGCACTCTTGACAGAAGAAAAGCTGTCATGGATACAGTGTTGAAAGACATTCTTATGAATTCCAATCTTTGAGAAGGTTGCAAATGAGACTTGTGATTTATGGTTATCCCCAAATGGGAGCAAGTCTGGAGTATCTGATCTCTCGCTCTCATTAGCAGATGTCTGGTTGGGGCGGTAATGAGCCAGTCATCTAAGCATGGAAACGCTCAGAATTCCTGCAGTCTCAAGTGAGCTGCTACCACTGCCATGCATTTGGTGAACACCCTGAGAGCTATGATGAGGCCAAAGGGCAGCACTCAATCGGTAGTGACTGGCTCCCAGACAGAAGCGTAAATACCTTCTGGATTGTCTGTTCATTTTTATGTGATAGTACACATCCTGATGGTCTATCAAACATATCCAGTCGTCCTTGCCCATAAAGGGCAGAACGGACTGAACTGTTAACATCCAAAACTTTGTGTGTCAAATGGATTTGTTCAAGTTGCTGAGATCCAAAATTGGTCTCCAGTCCCCTGTTTTCTTTGGCACTAAAAAGAATCTTGAGTAAGTTCTGGATTTTATTTCTAGTGCTGTCCTCTGACTGGGTGGAAGACTGGGAAATTTGTATACAGATGGAGGTAGAAGGGAAAAGGGAATTATATAACCTCTAGAAGTGACCCACTGCACCCACATATTTTTTGTGATGTCCAGCAAGACTCTTTGGTGCAGGGATAATCAACCTCAGGCTGCCTCCAGAGAAGGACAATCAGGACTCCTTTCAGGAGAGCTGGAAGGGTCTACTGGAGAAGGAATCTCTGGACCCTTGGTTCTCCAGGCCTCCTCTGCCGCTTGGGCATTGGCATCCATTCCAGTTTCCCCCTCTTCCCCTGGAGGGACCATCTCCACATGGATCTTGGAAAGGACCCTGGGACTTTCTGAACCACATTTTTTGACCACCTCGTTGATTCCTAGAAAAGGATCTTTGAGGAGTCAAAAAACATATGCCCACTGCAGAGAGGGTCTTTCCTTCTTTCTCACACCTGGACGTGTCTTTCACTTTAGAGCCAAGCAACTAACTGCTGTCAAACGTTGGTTGTCTTCAATTCTTTGTGGTGTTAATAAATTCGAGTTTGGAATTCTACCTCATTGTGAGCTGTGTTCTACTTTGGTGGAGGTTACCGGACTGGTATAGCTGTGCTTTGTGGATTTTAACTGCCGTCAAAGAGTGCATTGATGAATGAGGACTTGAAGGGCTTCATAAAATCACACAAGCGCATCCAGGCATGCCTCCTGATGCACATGCCTGAACCGACCGCCCCTGATGCACCTTCACCCGCATGTGAGATAAGCCTCATAGACAAATTAAAAATACATTGTAGAGTAGCCAACTGTGAGGCCACAGAAGTCTTCGTCTCAGCAGCAGAGGTCCCAGAAAGGGAATTTGATAGTTTTTTATCATGTCCCTTTGTAATCTTGTAAAGTGTGCCAGGTAGTTCAGCAACCTGAGAGCAAAGGTTGCTGAAGCATACACATGCTTCCCAAATCTGTCCAACACTCTAGACTCCCTTGTTAGGGGAGTGAACAGAGAAACTCTGCTCAGCAAGTTCCTTCTTGGTGGCCGCTGCCACAACCATAGCATCTAAAGACACTTCTTTGCTGCAGAATTCCCTATCTACAGGTGGAGCTAGAATCAGATTTCTCCTTTGGGGATTGGCTCAACTGAGTCAGGCTCCTTCCACCCTCACCTGGAGATCAAGTCAATGAGCTCATAGGTGGATAGAGTAACCCAAGAAGTAGACAGACCAACTACAAAGGCCTCCAGGAATACAGATTCCTCTGGAGAAGGGTTAAAGGAGGACCGACCACCCCACTGCTTATGAATCTCAAGGATGTCTCCAAATGAGATGTCGTTGGGTGGTGCTCTTGGGGACTTTTCCCCTTCATTGAAATTAGTATCTTTGTTGACGGACTCCTGAGGGGAGTCCCAAGTGCCTCCTCTTGCATTTCCTCTTCTAGGGACTTCCTCGGTGGGATGCTCTGGTGAGGTGTCGGAAGAGATCGTAACACCCTGCTGGGTAGCTTAGGGACTTTGAGCTGGCTGTCCCTGTAGCGTAGAATGATGTGGATTAAGGCGCAGTGACATTTTGGATCCAAAGGGAAGATGTGAGGGGGAAGAGAATGTCTGTCTTGCTGAAGCAGAGAAAACTCTCTCCACCACCTCAAAGGCAGAACACTTCAGGAAGAAAGTGGCCAATGGAGTTGAGAAGTCACGCTTCTGCCCTATCGTCTCCATCTGCCCCGAGGGCAATCCACCGGGGGCTGAGGCTGGAGCCGAGCTGTTCAGTGCCAAGGTTCAGAGGAGCAAAGACGGCTCCAACAACTTTGGAGTTTACTCTAACACCTCAGATCTAACAGGAATGCTATGGCTCCAAGAGTCATCCAGCTCCAAAACAGTCAGGGCTGGAGCATTGGAAGACTTCCTCAGAACCGAAGATATAAATATCATCAGATCCAATCCATACAGTCCTGGCATACTTGGATCCGGGGACTCCGAAATGGATGGACGGATCAGAGAAGGAGCCAACAGAGGTGGAGTAGTGCAAACTATGGCTTCCTGACCCAAAGCGTAGGAGCCAGGAGAACTCCCATTGGTATCTGCATTGAGAGAAATCTCCTCATCATTCTTTCCGCATCAGCTTTGGTCAACCTTCTGGAAGAAAGAGGAAGCTAACGATGGGGAGTTGAGAGTGCTGACATTCCATAAAAAGAGAAGGTACTCTGGAAGGTACTGAGCAATACTGGGCGAGGATCTAGTTGTTGATAAGGGCCTCAGATCTGAAGAGCTTGGATCCAGGGAGGCTCTTGTCGGATTCGCTGCTGATATAACACAGGTAGCCTTTGGATATAATTTATTTATTTTTGGTGGCTTTGTGAATGAAAGAGTCAAGGACCCTGAAGGTCTACAACACTTAGTGGAAGGCTCCTTAAATTTTGACTTGGAGGGTTGAGCTCCAGCAGTATCTTCAGAGAAAGATGGAGGGAGTAACCCTTTCAAGATAAGTTTATTTTTCTGGTGCAGTGGCACACAGATTAAAGTTTTTACATATTTGACAGTCTACTTGAAGGTGATTCGGGCCCAAACAGTAAAAGCATAAAGAATGTGCGTTGGACAAGGACAACTTGTGACCGCACTTTTGGCAATTATTAAAACAAGAAGGGCCTTTTTCTGATATCTTAAACTGCTAAATACAAAGATAAGAGGAATTTTTTGTAATATGAAAAGGGAAGAAAGAAAGAATTACCAGCAATGGTAAAAACAATTATACTAAACTAGTGTAAAGGCAGGAAAAACGGGACAACTACCAACAAAGGTTTAAAAAAAAAAAAAAAAAAGACTACACCAAATGTAAGAAAAGAGAGAATTTAGAGAAAGGAGCAAGATAAACTATTATAGATAAATAGAAAATTGAAAAAACTAAAACCTGAGGTATGTTAGGGGTTGGTGCATTTTGGGTAAGGGAGGAGCTCAAGAGCTGTTTTGGTGGCCACAACCTAAACCAACGGCCAAGTCAGATCGGAGGATTGGATCAGAACCAACAGTTGAAGACCGAATGAAAATTAACACCATCAGATGCATCTTTTAAATAGTACAGTTTTGTACCTACCATAAATGTAGATGTTCGAGGATCCACATTGCTGCAGTCATAACCTGTGGGTAGTCCGCTGTCCTCGGTCGGCCCGAATACCAAAGAGCTAGGCTGGCGTCGGTCATTGTCGCCTAGAGCTGACGTCAGTACGTAGTAGTACTTAAGCGCATGACCGACGCCATATCCTCAGTCTTTCTTGCCCCAGATGTCAGAGGGCCTAAAAATGAAGGCCAGAACTAAAGTAGTAAAAGCCCAACAACCACCAGTGTGGAAATAAAGAGTATCCCAAAAAGAAACCCAGCAACCACAACTATAGAGGGGAAAGAGGGAGGGATAATTGGACTGCAGCAATGTGGATCCTCGAACATCTACATTTATGGTAGGTACAAAACTGTACTATGTTCTTCGTCTCACATTGCTGCAGTCATAACCTGTGGGTAGAATCCCAAAGCAAAGGAAAAGGGAGGCTGGCAAACTACAAAGCATTAGGAGCTGCTAACATGCCCTGTAAAACTGCAGTGGCAAACCCAGCCCTGGACTTGGAATAAAGAGGAAGATGGTAATGCTTAGTAAAAGTGTGTACTGAACTCCAAGTAGCTGCCTCCAAAATATCCTTAGTAGCTACATCCCTTAGAAAAGCAGTAGAAGTGGCAGTAGCCCTAGTAGAATGAGGTCTGATCCCAGCAGGAACATCCTTCCCATGATGAGAATAACAAAAAGCAATACAATGACCAATCCACTTTGAAATAGTCTGCTTTGAAACAGCTTTCCCTTGTGAACTCAAAGCAAAAGAAACAAATAACTGTTGAGTCTGTCTGAACCCCTTAGTTCTGCTCAAATAGTAACGTAACTGCCTGTGGATATCCAAAGAATGCAATACTTTTTCCCCTTTATTTTGGGGATCAGCATAAAAAGTAGGCAAATGAATAGACTGGTTCAAGGCCACATTAGAAACTACTTTAGGCATAAAAGTAGGGTTAGTTCGCAAAGAAACTCTATCCTTATGAAATATCAAAAAGGGTTCAACTGCCATGAGTGCCTGCAATTCAGATACCCTCCTAGCAGAAGTAATGGCCAACAAAAAAGCAGTCTTCCAAGATAAAAACTTCAGTTCAGACGTAGCTGCAGGTTCAAAAGGAGGTAAAGTAAGTTTCCCCAAAACAAAATTGAGATCCCAGGAAGGAGTAGGAGCTCTACGTGGGGGTCTTATATTCTTTGCCCCTCTAAGAAATTGTTTGAACAAAGGATGAGAAAATAAAGGAGGGTCACAATCATAGTGAGCAGAAATGGCTGCAGCATGAACCTTCACAGAAGAGAATGACAAACCCTTGTCCAGTAATTCAGTAAGGTACTGTAGTGCAAAACTCAAATTAGGCACTGAAACATCAAAACCCTTTGCAGTGCTCCAAAGAAAAAATCTCTTCCATTTATCAGCATAAACTTTTCTAGTGCTAGGCCGCCTGGCTTCCAAAATGACATTCAAAACCTGTTGAGGAAGCTGAGACCCCACCGGCTCCATCACAGAATACGCCAGGCTGTCAGATGGAGGGACTGCACCTGAACATTGAGAAAATGATTGTTTGACTGGGGCAACAAATGAGGAACCTGTGGCAGAAGCCAAGGAGGCTCCTGGATTAAACTCCTCAGCAGAGGATACCAATGCTGACGTGGCCAATCTGGTGCTATTAGAATCATGCAAGGCTTGTCCTGCCTGACTTTCAAGAGTACCTTGGGGAGAAGAGGCAGAGGAGGAAAAGCATAAACGTGAAGGTTGTTCCAACTGAAAGATAGAGCATCTACTTTCCAAGCATCTGGGTGGAACATCTTTGTGCAAAATTTTGGAAGTTGAGAATTCAGTGGAGAAGCGAACAGATCTATGTCTGGAGTTCCCCAAGCCACAGTCAATTGTTTGAAAACCTGAGGATCCAGTTTCCACTCGTGGGGATCCACAATTTGCCTGCTCAACATATCTGCTAGGGAGTTCTGAGCTCCTGGCAGAAACCGTGCTTGAAGATTGATTCGAAAACTCAGAGCAGTCTCCCACAAAATCATTGCTTGCCTGCAAAGAGGGTAGGAATGGGTTCCTCCCCTTGCTTGTTGATGTACCACATGACTGTTGTGTTGTCTGTTTGAATCAACACCTGTCCCGGCTGAAGCAGGTCCTTGAAGGCCATCAAAGCAAATTGAACTGCTAACATCTCCTTCATGTTGATATGCAAATGTAGTAGTTTGGGAGGCCACATGTCTTGTATCCATTTTCCATTGAAGTGTGCTCCCCAAGCCAAGTCCAAGGCATCCGTCGTTAGGATCTGACTCGCCTCTGGTCGGGTCACAGAGTCCCTTGTTTAGGTGACATTCCTGAGCCCACCACAAGAATTCCTTCTGGATGCAAGGTATAATCTGAATGACAGTGTCCAAACCGTGGCAGTGTTGAGTCCACACACTTTTGAGATACCATTGTAGCTTCCTCATATGCAGTTTGGCATTGGGAAGTACTAGAATGCAAGATGCCATGAACCCCAAGGCTTGAAGGACTGTCCTTGCAGTCAGCCTGGACATTATTGATAACTGCTGGAAGTAAAGATGAAGAGTTCTTTGTTTGTCCGGGGTCAGAAATGCCATCTGAGAAGCTGTATTCAGTCTCACACCCATGTCCTGAGAGGGTACTAGACTGGACTTTATTTCGTTCACAGAATACCCTAGGCACCTTAAAACTGCCATTACATACTGGAGATGTTGTAGTAATATGTCTTTGTTTTGAGCAAGAATCAGGCAATCGTCCAGATAAGGGTAAATTTGTATTCCTCTCTGTCTGAAGAAAGCAATCACAGGAGCCAGAACTTTTGTGAATACCCTGGGCGCAGTAGATAAACCAAAGGGCAATGCAGAGAACTGATAATGCGAAGTACCAGCCCGAAATCTCAGGAATCTCCTGCAACTGGGCCTGACAGGGATGTGAAGATAGGCTTCTTTGAGATCCAGGGTTACCATCCAGTGATCTTTGCCTAGCATAGGCAGAAGTTGTTGTAATGTTAACATCTTGAACTTTGGAATGTCTAGGTAGGTGTTGAGAATGGACAAATCTAGAATTGGCCTCCAAGTGTTTCCTTTCTTTGGCACTAGGAATAGACGGGAATAAAATCCTAGGCCTACCTCTGATGGAGGGACCACCTGAATTGCCTCCATCTGCAAAAGCAGAGAAATTTGCTCCTGAGCCTCCAGTCTTTGCTGAGGAGGCACATCCGGCATGCCTTTGAAAGGAGGAAAAGTGTGAAAATAAAACTTGTAACCTTGATTTATTATATCCAACACCCATTGGCCCTGGGTGACCAAATTCCAGTTTTGTTTGAAAAGTCCCAACTTTCCTCCTAGAGGAGCTGCCAGAAAAGAAGGGTCTGGCAGCGGAAGATACAGGTCATTGGGTCTGCTTACGAAAGGGCTGACCCCTACCCTCACCAGAAGACTGTGCCGGAGAGCTCCAAGTCCTAGGTCTGAAAGAACCCTGAGCGTGAGCCCTGCCTCTACCACGTCTAGACCTGCCCTTAGACTGATAATCTGAAGAAGGATAAGACCATCCTCTAGCAGGCCAATTCCTACTAAACTTAGGGGGCTGCACCTGCATAAAATCCTTGACCGTCTGCATAGACTTAGCCTTATCTTCCATCTTTTCAAAACTGATTCCACAGGAGGGCCAAAAGTACTTCAGATTGAAGAGGAGCATCCAAAATCCGAGCCTTAACATGCTCTGACAAATTTTGATCCTTAAGCCAGGCATGCCTACGAATAACTGAACCTGTAGCAGCCACCCTGGATGAAGCCTGAAGAGCATCAAAACCACACTGCAAAGAATGTTTGCCAACTTGATCTGATGCATGAACCAACTCCTGGAGCTCCTTACACTCTATACCCTCAGATAAAGCATCCACCTTAGATTTCAATTGGCCTAACAAAAAATTCTGATACTTCAGCATATGAAATTGGCAATTCAAAGCCCTCATAGCTAACGTAGAGGAGGTGTACACTTTTTTCCCCCACCTATCTAATGCTCTAGAATCCTTATTCAAAGGAATGGATTCTTAGCCACAGAAGCCCTAACACCCTTCGGACCTTGAATAATAGTTTCCGGATCAGCTCTAGGACTCTTGTACAAATACTTATGTGCTTCTGGAACTCTGTAATACCGGTCTGGCTTAACAGGGGCCGGAGGCAAAGAATCAGGATTAAGGGAAGATTCAGAAAAAACATCCTGAACAACATCTAAGACAGGAGGAATAGCCAAGGGCCTATGTTGTGGCAGACACAAAAATTCCCTAAGCCTTTTCCGAGAATCTGAAAAATCTTGACCTTCCCACTTGAAATGTTCCCTCATGGAATGTAAGGTCTCAGAAAAAGAAAAATCCTCTGGAGGAGAAGCAGACGGACAGGAGTCCTCTGCATCCGAATCTGAATAGGAAGGGAAATCCTGAATTTCTTCAGCTGAGGATTCAGAGTAGTCAGAGGAATGATCCATTCCCTCTAAATCTCCCTCCACCCTAGGCCTCTTCTCTGGGGGGGGCATAGAACCCCTGATCAAAGTAATCAAATCCTCTGCCATTTTCAACATATGCTTTTTCGGAACAGGGGCTGGAGAGCTAGAACTATGACCAGGGCCCACAAGACCAGGTTTGGCCTCAGCATGGCCTTTAGCCACTGAAGTAGAAGGCCTAATAACCTTTTGTAAAGCTGGAACTACAGACACCTGAGAAGCACCCTCAGCCTGGCCTAACTCCTGAGAGGCCAACTCCTGTAAAAGTAAAGGATCCCCCTGGGATTCAGCCGAACCCTCGGCAGGATCCACAGGTTCAACCGGAGGCTCCGTAGAACCGGCGTCCGCAACGGACGACTCATCCGGTTTAGACCTTAAAGATTTATCCTTACGCTTTTTAGCGGTGGCGGGCGTCGGAGGATCCGACGGCATGTTATAGTTACACCATTTACCAAAAACAAGCCTGGCACAGTCTAATCTTCGTTTAATGGTGCGCTTATTAAATCTAGCACAAAAGCGACACCCGACCACGTCGTGCTCAGGCCCCAAGCAAGGAATACAGAAAGAATGATAATCCCTATGAGGTATCTGTTTCCCACAAGAAATACAATTATTAACTTTTTCTGACATCCGGATAACTGAGGCAAGAAAAGACAAAAATTTCCCCAACGGGGTACTTAGCCCAACTTGGTCTTCGGTCTGAAACTCGATAAATGAAAATTTCAGAACGCCGAACGGCACTTGCAAACGCTGCTTCTGCTTCGGACCACGCGGCAAGAAAGACTGAGGATATGGCGTCGGTCATGCGCTTAAGTACTACTACATACTGACGTCAGCTCTAGGCGACAATGACCGACGCCAGCCTAGCTCTTTGGTATTCAGGCCGACCGAGGACAGCGGACTACCCACAGGTTATGACTGCAGCAATGTGAGACGAAGAACATCCAAAGTTACTAGAAAACTAAGAGGTGGAATGAGAAGTAACAGGGACTGTAGAGACAGCATTTTAAACTTTGGGATTTTTATATGAAGGTTTAAAAAAAGGTCTAGGACAGTTCTACAATTTCCTCCTTTCCTTGGTGCTAGAAAGACTTAAAAAATTGTTTCCCTCTTTAATCTGAGGGGAACAGGTTCTAGGATTCCCTCAAGACAGCATTTGATCTAGGATGGGGGAACAGAGAATTTTACTTGGATGGATGAAGAGGAAACTCTTGAAAGGGAGTAAGGGAATCCCACAACCATTTGTAGGCTTTCTGAATGATTCTTACAGTCCAAGAGTCTGAAGTTATCTGATGCCACAGAGGAAAGAGAAGACCTAGATTTTGGTAAAGGTTTAAAGGGTTGCCCCTGCTTTCTTCTTTGAATCTTCCTGCAATTGTATTTTGAAATGTTTAACTGTGCCTTGCTTGAAACATTTACTCTGTTTCCTGCAAAAGGAACTTGAACTGGAAGAAAATTTTCTTATAACAGCTAGCCCTACTCCTGATCAGCTAGGAAAAGCTTTTGATAGCTTTGGAAAAAAGTTTATACTTCTTCCATCTTAACCTTCTCAACAGTGAACTGTCAGGCTTACATGCTGAAACGTTACCTGTCTTTCTTTCATTGACTATATGGGAAAGTAAATGGCCGACCTCCATTATTCAGGAACTAAGGCATCTTGGAATTCATCAGTATTCTCTGTGTTTCAGGTAACCAAACATCAATAAATGTGTTAATGACACTGCTGATGCTATTTGTAGAACTTCCACCAGGTCAGTAATGGGAAGATTTGCCTGGCTACATTCTCAGAATTTACCAGAGGATATCAGAGCTGACATCCCGGATACTCACCCTGGATAAAAATGTGTTATTTCATTCCCTCCTCTGTTGAGGTTCTTAAAAGGTCTAATGAGAGGTTAAAATTCATTTAAATGTTTTCTCAGATTTTTCAACCTTCCTTGCCAAAATATAACAGGAGTTTTGATTTTGACAGAGAAATAACTGCAGAACCTGACCTGGGATTTGAAAAAAAAAAGGAATTTGAGGAATGGGGGGCATCTTATATAACTTCAGACTTTCTGGGAGCAGGGGCTATCTGCTAGGTACATTGCTTTCTACAAAGAAAGAATCCACTAAGGGAGCAACACAGGAGAACAGCTTCAGGTTGAGGAAAATAAACCTATAACAAATAATATATGTGCTGTGGTGATTCTCGTACTTCTTGTTTTCCTCAGGGAAACAAATCCTTCATTCTGGCAATACTACCAGAAAAAAAAAAAAGAAAGAAAAGAAAAAAAAATTTGAGAACAGGAATCTGATGAACAACTTCCCCTACAGTCAGATTCCTAATTCTGTAGAGGAGGAATAATACCTTTGTTGAATCACTTGTGACATAGGAAATTTATATTTGTACAAAAGTACAAATTAACACTAACAAACATCATACTTCACATATATTGCTATATATCATATACCCTAAGCAACATTACATAAATTATTCAATTCCTGTCACTTTTTTTAAACATCTTTACTAAACCATCACTTATGATATAAGCAATCATACTAATATATAAATGAAAATGAACCACACTGACAATCCTAGCTGCAAGCATTTTACATCACAAACCGTACTGACATGCTCCCAGTTGCAAACATTATACATCACTCATAATCTACCCAATCATTTTCAGACAAACATTACATGGCTCATTTAAGTCCTGGCGTCTTTTAAACCTCATTCCTCCCCTGTATGTATTGTTCCCACAATTCCCATTTTTCCTATGTAGTTTGCTCCTACCCATTTCTAAAGATCTCGATTCCAGTTGTTTTATCCTTGTTACTATATTCACTACTTCTAATACAGTTGGTTTAGATTTTGATTTCATTTTCTAGTAACTGTTTTTTTGGCAGCCAATATAATTATAACAAAAGCGAATGTTGACTCCAACAGCCACAGGAATAGAGCGCTGATTAGTGATCCACACAGTTTTATTAACAATGCACGTTTCCACAGTTAACCATAAGTCGTAAACAATATCCACACACTGCCTACAACAATTCAGTTCTCCAAGTTAAAGCACAGGCTGACTGTAACTGAAATAAATGCAGTTCGAAACTTTCAATTAACCACAAGGTATAAAAATATTTGCTTACTGAGGTAATCAATTCTGGTCTCCAAATTAGCAAGCCAAAAAGCAGGCTAGCGTAGCCAAAAAGAATCAGTTCAGATTTCCGCCCCAAACAGTCAACTGATAAAAGCGGGTGAACAATACAATGCTGCACTTTGTAATAAGCGGTGCATCTCCCCAGGGTAAAGCGTCAGTTTTTAAAGCTGAAATAAGCGCTGTTCAAGTTCCCAAACAAACACGGGATACAAAATATAGTCCACACACTCTCTGGTTAACTTTCCAGGTCTCCGTACAAAAAGCAGACTGACAAAACTGATACACGTTAAACGCTACTAAAGCGTTTTTCGTTCAGATAAATATCCGAACATCAGACAAAACGCTGGTGTTAGAGTCAGTTAGAATTTAAATACATGCTAACAGACATACTGATTCAACGTTAATTACCCCAACAGGTAATTACGCTGAATTTAAAGTAACACAGTCTAAAAAGCAGCTTTTGCTACAAAATAACTGGTAGTTTACAGTTTAAAATAATTGCAAGCTGTTATTATATTCTCCTAACATATAACATATATATCCCATGTCTAGGCAATTCCAATTCTGTAAAACAGCTCAGAAAAATCATCTACCTTGTCACACCAATCCACCAACCCAGCACTGCTGACAGTGCATCTCTCAGGGAATCCTTAAAGTCTGCCAACCCACCCCACTCCCAGAAAATATGTTTCCAAGTACCTCTTTCTTCCATGTAACACTTCCAACATTGTTTATCTACCTGAGGAAAAATTCTCTGGAGTCTACTGGGGGTATAACAATATCTATGTAACCCTTTCCAAGAAAAAAAAACAAAATCTTCTAGATTTTGTTGCATATTTGGGAGATATACATATATCCTCCCACTGTTTCTTTGCGAATTGCTTATCCAATCTCTCTTCCCAATCCCTTCCAACCTACCCTGATTGATTCTTGTAGTTATCATGCAATATTTTACATGCTCTGCTAATTATTCCTTTAATTGCAGCTTCTGTTCTAGATTTTATTAAAAACTCTAACAGTGCTGGTCTTTTTGGCTATACTCTGATATCAATCCTGAATGGGAAAGCAGTCTCTAACTTGCAGTCCAAATAAATTCTTGACCTCTTTCTATTTTATTACCCTTCCCTTTCTAGTTATTTGCTCCCAACACCTTGGTTCCTTTGCCAGTTTTTTTCCAGTAATGTCCAGCCCCCTCTTGCCTATTGTCTATATATCCCTAATAGCAATCCTATTGGCAGCATCTCCTTTCTTCATTCCCGTGTTAGCTGAATACTTTCTGCTACTTTATAGGTATAATACTCTGTATGATTATCGTTATTCGCCTTAAAAGCCTGTGTCCAAAATCCAAGTCTCTTCTTGTTTCTTGAGCTTCCTCCTGTTTCAACATCATTCCTTTCCACTTTGAATTATAGTTTTCTGCTTATGATATGTACAGGAGCCTTAACTGCGTAGCTCTGAAGTATCACTTCAAATTGGGTAATCCCAATCTGTCCTGTCCTACTGGAGGAATCATCTTATTCAGCTTATCCCACTTGATTTTTGCCGTCTTCCCCTTCCAGACAAACTCCTTCCACTCTTTATTAATTGCTATCCACAACTTCTCCTCTGGTTGATAAAAATATGCCTGACCTGTGTATAAGACTAAAGGGACGAAAAACATGTTGACTGCTTGTATCTTACTATCCATATCCATAATATAAAGTTTCAATTTTCTCAGTTTTTGTATTAACTTTTATTTAGTCTCTTCCCACATATCCTTAGCTGCCACACCAGAATCATTTTAATCCATACTCCTAAATACTTCATTCCATCATGTCTCCATAAATACGGATATTGCGGAACCAATTCATGTGTGGGTACACAATTTACTGCAATTGCCTTTGTTTTAGCTTTATTAATTTTGTATTCCAAAAAGATTTGAACCTGTCTCAAAATGTTCCATAACACTGTTATGTTTCTTTCTGGTTCTGTCAGGTAAAAAATAATATCATCTGCAAATAGAGCCAGGTTTTCTTAACTACAATACCAATTATATCCTTGAATTTCTGGGTCCCCTATTTTCTTTGCTAGTGGTTCTAAATATAATGCAAATAACAAAGGGGAAATAGGACAACCAATGCCTGGTTCCCTCTGCTCAAGCAGAAATTATCAGCGAGGACCCCACCCACTTTAATTTTCACCTTCGATCCCTCATATATC
Source organism: Protopterus annectens (assembly GCF_019279795.1). Classification (NCBI taxonomy): domain Eukaryota; kingdom Metazoa; phylum Chordata; order Ceratodontiformes; family Protopteridae; genus Protopterus; species Protopterus annectens. The sequence continues at coordinate 289,945,606 of NC_056747.1, read as the reverse complement.
CTTCCTGATCAACCTTATAATTTTTTTCAGAAAATGTAAATGCTTCCATTGCCCTGCTAATAAATTCCAAACTTAGTCTGTCAAATGCTTTCTCTGCATCAAGACTCACCAACGAAAATGGTATTTTTTTTACTTTCTGCTTCCTTCTGGATCATCAGTGTTCTGTTAATGTCGCCAAATGTTTCCCTCCCCTCCACGAAACCACAATGATCCATATCTATCAATTTTGGTATTACTTTAGTGATTCTTTTAACCATTATAAACATGAGCATTTTATAATCGTGCTTTAGTACTGACATGGGCCATGGGCCTGTATGAAGCTGGGTCTGAAGGATCTTCACCTTCTTTAGATATTACAGCTACCACTGCTTTCTTCCAGGATGTTGGTACTTCTCGTCCTCTTAAAATACAGTTAAACAAAACCTTTCACATCTTTATCAGTTTTTTTCCCCTCCTAGCTTCCAAACTTCCGCAGGAATACCATCTACTTCTCCTAGGGACTTTCTTGTAGATTGGTTATACATCACAATTTTTATCTCATCTCCTCCTATTGTAACCATTAGCAATTGAGCCTCATCTACCTCTAACCTTGGTATATTTAATTCTTCCATAAACATTTCCCTTTGTATATTTTCTTGATTTCCATGTTTACCTGCTTTATACTGACTTTCATAGAATTTCCAAAATATTTCTAATAACCTCTACAGGATCTTGTTACCTTCCTTGATATAGGCTCCCTAAGCTTGGCAAGAGCCCCTTCTACCTTCTGTTGCTTGAGTTGTTGTGCTCTACTGTTATTATCAAAGAACAGTTGTGCATATTATCAAGGTGATCCCTTATTTTCTGCTTAGCATTCTGCAGTTGCTCCTGCTTAGCATTCTGCAGTTGCTCCTACTCTTGTTCTGAGAGATTACCCCTATTCGGCAATGAACATCAGTCAGTCCCTCTAAATAATTCTTACTTCTTAACCATGGCTACCTTTCTTTTACTTCCACCCTATTTTTTTTTTACTCTAGCTTAATTTTATCCCACTCCATAGCTACATTTTCAGAAAAAAATTCTGTCCTCTCCAACAGCTATTGAATAGCATCCACTACCCATTCCTTAAAAGCCTCTCTTTTCAACAGATAGGTGGGAAAGCACCAGTGTCTTATTTTTATTTCATTATCATGTGTTTTTATTTTAGTTATTACCGGAGCATGATCTGAAATAGTTATTGGGTATGTATCAAGACCTTCAATTAAATGCACATGTTCCTGTGAAATGTAAATTCTGTCTAGTCTAGCCCAGTTTTTATACCTTGGGGAATAATATGTAAATTCACTCAGAACTCCTACTGCTGAATTTGCATCTTCTATGTCAAATATTTTCATAAAGTTCTTCAAAAAATCTACCCTCCTTTGTTATACTTTCCCTTCTGGGTCCTCCAGACACATCTTCAGTGTTGCAAATCACATTCCCGTTCCCACTTATAAGCAATATTCCTTGCTGAAAACTGATATATTTCTCCTCAAATTTTCTTAAGATCCATTACAGCAGTTTTAGGTGGAATATAAGTACGTGCCAGTATAATCCTCCTCCCTTGCCAAAAGCACCTCAGCACTACAAATCTGCCATTACTATCTTTTTTATCATTTTCTATCACTATTGGAACTCCTCTTGCAATTAATACTACTCCTCTTGTCCTTTCCCCAAGGTATTCGGCTAAATAGCCATCCTGAAAACCTTTATCAAATTCACATGTGCAGTTCTAAGCATGTCTCCTGTAACATAGTTATTTGCATTCTACATGTTTTCATACAATTCACTACTCTCTTTTTTGTATTTATCTGTGCAACCACTGACATTTAAAGACATTACAAAAAGCATTATTACATTAAAAAGTTATTATTCCCACCTTTTATGTATAACACCTTTTTGATGAATGTCTAGTTCCAGCTTTTGTGGTACATGCATACACTATTTGACAGGTTAAACGTTTATACAGCTGTTTCGTGTTATATCCATTTGAGCCTTTGTCACATCTTACAAAAATTTTTGTTTTATTGAAAGCCCACCAACAAAAAACAAACACACCCCAAACATCCTCCTAAAATCTACTAACTTAATACTAACACATAAAACTATGTACATCCTCAAATACTGAAGTTTTGCCCCATTCACAGGAACGAAAGTTCCAAACTGACAGCCACATTCACAGACTTGAGTTAACCTAAAAGAAAGGTTAAACATGCTAAGATGTATGGTGCAGCCTAAGTGCTAATTGCTTTTGTTTTTTTCTTTATAGCTCTTCCAGCTGGGAAAACCCCTGAATGCTTTCAGAGAACATCATGTCCTAGCCAATTTCCCTTCTCAGTTTTTTTCCCTTCAGCCAATCATGTTCCATCAGCCTGTAGCCAGTTTCTCTTTATCAGATTGTTTCCATTGAAACATGAAGACCAGCTGCAGAACTGCTACTGAGCCTACATGCTTTTGCTAGAAAAAAGCCTTACACTATTCAATATTGTTTTTCATGTATTTACTTACTCTTAAAACTTGTTACTAAATCAGTCTAAGGTTCTTAATCCAGCTATTTCCCCATGCATAAATAAGAAAAGTACATACATTTTTCTTTTGTCATGCCCTTTTAACCAGGCTTTTTTTCATTGCATTGTCTACACTTCTTTAAACCTGAACAAGAAAGAGAGAAGGGAGAAAGAAAAAAAAACAGCAGCACCTGTTTATAATCCCCATTACAATTAAAAATAACTGAGAAATCTTAATAGCATGCAAACAAAACAATACACTACAAAAATAGTGCTAATAAGAAAAACATTCTTTACTTACACTCAACTTTCTTCCTCCTCCTGTGGAGCATGAGCTTGAAGAATACAGTCACATAGTCTAAACCCTGTCCCTCAGACTGGGAATCAGAATCTGAGAAAGAGGAAAATCTTTTCCTTTTTAAATGGGAAGAAGATTCATCATGTAAAGACTGAAAGGTTATACACACCTTTAGCAAAGCCCTGCCAGGCCTTACCTACTTTAGGAAAAGATGACTATCTAACTCTATGTTTCCATTTTCTGGGAGACCCCAGCAGAAAAACAGCAGATAGAATGCTCCAGGAATGAAGCTCCTCAAGGTGGCTTAGAAATTAGTAGCCAGTCAAAGCTCAATAAATAAATAAATAAAAATACATAAATAAAAGGAACATTACCCAGTCCATTCCCCTATGCTGGCAAGAGTGGCTCTCCCATACCTGACAAGGGCAGCGGAAAAGCTAAAGAGGATGTGCCTGCTTCTTGGTCCTTATTGGCTTCCTCGGAAGCAGCACTATGGGGAAAGAGATAACATAACGAGAGGTCTACATAGCAACAGATGGCCACAAGAAGTACTGGAATAGGTAAGGCTGTCACTCAAAGGAGTCACCCATCAATGGCTGGGGCAGTGGTAAAGCTGAAACCAAGACATATTTCTTCTTTTAGCCCAGCAACGGAACAATCGAGTTACTGGGACCCAAGTTCAAGTCCTTTCCACAAAAGATGTATGACAAGCGACTAGCAGCGGTTTGAAGAGTTAGTCTTATTTCCTGACAGAAAAACTAATTTATGAGGTAAAATTATTTACTGACAACTACCAAGCACACTAACTACAGTCCCTAATAAAACATTTTTACAAAAAAAGTAATAGCTTTCTTCACAAAAAAATTATAAATTATAAGGGGAATCCTCAAAGGGACCCAGAGCCCTCTGTTTATCAAAAATGGTGTCTGACAAACAGCTAGTGAAACCTTGAAGCATATGATCTTCCCAACTGACAGAAAAGTTAAGTTCTGAGGTCATTTTCTTTTTGTGACAACCACCAAACACACTAGCCTCAATCCCAAATGACACTTCTTAATAGAAAAGTTATAGTTTTTCTCATAAAAAATGATAAGGGGGTCCCTACAGGACCCAGGACCATCTACCTATCAAAAGGTTCCTGACAAGCAGACAGCAGAGCTTAGAAGAGTCGGTGAAATAACCTGACTGAAAAGTAAGTGTTAAGGTAAAAATTATGACAACCCTCTAAAACGACAGGTCCTAGCCTGTAGCCACAAGTTAAGACAAAAAATACACCTTTTTCTCATAAAAATCTAAACATCTGAAAGGCATTTCTCCACAGCAAAACATGACCAGTAAATGTAAGATTTTAAGTAAAATTATTAGTGACAACCATTAAAACCAGTTCTGGACTTTAGTCAATATATTTGACAGAAAAGAACAACTTTTCTCCACAAAAAATGATGATATGGAAGGTATTCCTCAATTGGGGTACTTATCTGCCCATTCTTGGTGAAGTGCTTACCCATCGATCATCTGAAGCCTGCAGGGAAGAGCATACTTTGATGGCAATAAAATTTTGAAGTTTCATCTCATGAAAGATGCAGCAAAGCTTTGGAAGCTGCCTGGCTACGCCAATCCTTGGCAGGATATGCCCCATATTGCGTAGGCCAGTGCAACACTGATACATTGATGAAAGCCTATATGTCATATTACACTGGCTACAATACCAAGAAAAAATGGAACTACTTGTCACCATCACACTGGTTAGAACAGTATTGCCCAATATACAATACCAAGTTTGGGGCTACAATGCAGCAAATGCCAAACTTCAGCTGAAACTTGGCAAAGCAATAAAAATACAGCAAAGGAGACAAGTGGTATGGATGAAAATGACCCAAGCAGATTATCCCAGGTATGGCTTGGTTTTATCCAGGCTTTGTTATGACTGTTAATTACAAGACCCAAGTAAAGTATGTTTTAAATAATTTCCTGTCATTCATTTTGTATATTTTATAACTCCTGCAGCTTACATACTGCAACAAATATTAAACTCCATTCTCACTTTTCTTCTCTCATACTTGCTTCAAAGTACATCACCACTTTAGAAATGAATCATAAGCCTACTGCAGTTTCATAAGTATTCTCACATTGTAGTAACTTTTGAAAAATACTTGTGTTTTTCTCCTTTTCTTAAACATTGTGTAGGAGTGTTCCTTTTTATTTTGATGCTTTTTAACAGATAAACAGTCAGAGTTTGGGAAAAATGTGAATCACTACCACAAATCCCACACAAGTACATCATTCATCACCACATCTAAATGGGACAGTAGCAGCTACTTGAAACACATAATACATTAAATAATACTTTTAGAATTAATGGAGACAGGCAGTCAGAGGTTGCATACAACGGGTGACTAGTAATTAAGAGACTGTATTTTCTTACCTTTTCCCCTGTTGTTTGTTCAAGTTGATATCCCAAGCATAGCAGCCATCTTCACATGCAGTCAAAAGGTACCAGTCAGGATTAATGGGAACAGGTACAATCCGAAGGGTGGTAGAACCTGCTTCCAGAACCAGGAGTTGCCTGTGTGAATGAAAGCAAGTTTCTCATAAAACCAACCTTTAAATAAAGAACTCAAATGATTTTTTATGCTCTAGAAAGTACATTTATGTGTGTTATACTATGTATGTAGGAAGAACAACTGTCTGAAAAAACAAATACAGCCATAAAGTAACAACCAAACAGCTGTGAAACATACCTTTATAGAAATCAAATAAATGAGTTTGATGCCTCGACTAACAGTCTTTAAAGGCTTCAACAGTCACCTTCCTGGATACTAAGCTTACTGTACATAATGGAACCTTAAGAGATATGTTTACAGTCAGGGACCTCGATGGGTCCGAATGGAGAGATAAGTCAGCAGCAAAGGAGAGTAGTCTTGGTGAGTACCTTCACAAGGTGGACCCAGTTTTTCACAAAATTTCACAAAGACAACACTGATATATACACTGTACTTACATAGCATATATCATGGGCAGAAATAGATCAAAATTAAAAAAAAAAGATAGCTGGGTGTACAAGACCCAGGATAAAAAGTCCTCAGTCCTGGTAGGCACACTGGTGCACAACTGGAAAAAAATGACAGTGTAGAATCCTCAAAATACAGAAACATTCCTACAATGGTGCCAGGGGGAGGATGGCCTCCCTGTTGCAGAAGTAGCAGTCCACAAAAATCACAAAAACTGATAGGAAAAAGAAAAGCCATAAAGATGACAGAGTGGACTATTGAGAATAAGAAAGAAATTATGTACTGTTACTGTTATGCAAAAAGCCCAGAATTTCCAGATACAATATATACAAAAAGATTAAGAGAGAGATTAGAGGAAAAAAAAAATACTTCCACAAGAAAAACTGTCAGAAGCATCAAATAAAAATGTATGCTCATTAATATAACAGATTTGTGAAAAACAGTATATAGACCAAAAAACTTTGATCTGTTTGGAAAAAGAAGCATCTGAGGAAGTGTGAAAATATAAACAACAAAACCTAGAGATTTTTGAAAACTATAAAAAAAAAATATGGACACGTGAAAGAAAGAGAGATTTGATATGGTGCAATATTTATACAAAGGCGAAAGCCAAATTAATCAATATAAAGAAGGCCGCCCCAAAGATATTCGAAGAGAAATACAGGCACAGGCATCCATATATGGAAAATTTCACACTAAAACATAAAAGAGGGAATGTAGAAAAGAAGATTAGTAAAGTAGAAGTTAAAAAAATAGAAGTTGAAGTTATGGAGTGCCTGCAAAGTGAAGGATTTGGTACGGAATGTCTAATACAGGTTATATCACAGCATGATGGAACGAGTCCCCAAAGTCAGGAGAAACAGGAAGATCAGGAGACATCTGAAGAAGAAATATGGGCATGGGAAAGAAAGAGAGATTTAATATGATGTAATATCTATACAAAGGAGAAAGCAAAACTAATCAATACAAAAACAGCAGCACCAAAGATATCTGAAGAGAAATACAGACAAAGGAATCTGGACATGGAAAACTTAACAATACAAAAAAATAAGAAGACACAAAGGAAAAGTAGAAAAGGAGATCGGTAATGGAGAAGTTAAAGAAATAGAAACTGAGGTTATGGAGTACCTGCAAAGTGAAGGATTCAGTGTAGAAAATTTAATTCAGAAAGTACCACAACAGGATAGAGCAAGGGACATCCAAATTAAGGGTAAACCGGTGGAATGAGAAGCAATTGGTCAGGTGCCATATGAAGATATTTTGGAGCCTTCCATAGGAAACCAGTATAAACATTCACGTGAAGCTGGACAGCAAGGGAAAGAACAGGAAACTGTGGCAACTCTAATGCAGTCAATGCTGAGGAGTGATAGGTCGGTGAGTTCCCATATGACAGAGCAATGGATGGCACAGGATGACATTCAAGAGAATGTGCCACAGGAAGATGCTATAGAACTTTCAATAGAATGCCCGCAAAAACTAGAAAACAAAAAATGTGCCCTCAGTTTAGAAGAAAATAAGTTAAGAGAAGAGTTGCATGATTTAATACAGATAGATAGACATATTAAGATCAACAAAAGAAATAGACTGCAGAAGGTCAATAAAACCCAAAAAGTCAGAAGTTTGATAAAACAAATGAAGACAGTAATTAGGACTGTCCACAGAGATCCATACGATAAAACAGAAGTAAACAGGATATATAACTGTGCATCTAAATTAATAACTGATAAAGTTCTACCACAAGAACACGTTAGTAAGGGAAAGGAAGGGGAGTAATTGAACACCATCATGTAAGTATTGAATAGAGAAAACTACAAAGCAATTAAGACAAGAAGTGTCACTGTTACAAGAGTGCAGAAGACGCAACACTTCAACAAAAATATTTACAAAGGTAGACGTGATAAAAACAATGTGCAGTATTAGAACAGAAGAAGATCTACCGCGCACTACCACAAATAAATAAAAAAAACTCAGCACAGGTGAAAGGAAAAGTACGAAATAAGCATTTTGTTGATGACCCAAAAAAATGTATAAGGAATTGGGAAACAAGGTAAAAGGAATTGAAAGACCACCAAAAAAAGAAGAAATAGATATATTTTGGAGAAGTATTTATGAAGATCCTGTGGAACATAAAGATGCTAAATGGATAGAAGAAGTAAAAAAAAGAATAAGATGTTTAAAGGTACAGGATTTTCTGGTAAAAAGTATTAACATCTTTGCACAAAGATTTAACCATGAGTAAGAACTATTTATATCCTCACCCCAAACAGGCACCAACCTGGCTAACAGGAAAAACAATGCTCCTACTTAAGAGTGAGCCTGCAAGCTACCCTAAACATTATAGACCAATACTTTGCCTTCCGATGACGTATAAACTACATACTGGAATTGATGCCGACACAGTTTATAGTCATTTAGACAAAATCTCAATTATGGCAATAGAACAAAAGGGCAATAAAAGAAAGTCATATGGAACAAATGATCATTTGTTGTTAAATAAAATCATAATGGAGAACTGTAAAAAAGGGAAGACTCTAAGTATGGTATGAATTGACTTACAAAAAAAGAACTTGATAGTATCCCACATTCATGGATAAAAGAGTGCTTAAAAATGTATAAAATATATCCTATGCTGATTTCACATTACAGTGACCATGAAACAGTGGCAGACCACTTTGCAATTAAGCCATGATAAAGGACAAATTATTATTTCAGGGATAAAAATTCAAAGGAGGATATTAAAGGCTGGCTCTCTTTCACCGCTGCTATTCTGTCTTGCTCTTAACCCATTAAAGTTGCCTACTTAACAGCTTGGGCCACGGTTATAATTTAACTCTTAGAAAACAACAAAGGGTGAAGATTTCTCCTCTTCTTTTTGTTGATTTAAAATGGTATAGGTCATCAGATGAGAAACTGAAAGCACAACTGCAAGTTGTCAAAACTTGATAAATGTGCAAAAGCAACATTTAAAGCAGGAAAACTGCAGCACCAAGAGAATATCAGTTTGGGCCAAGAATATGATATAAAAAAACCTGAGCAAGAGGGAGTGTACAACTACTTGGGAACTGATGAAGGATCAAAACTAAAACATGAACAAATGCGAATAAACCTTAGTAAGGAATACTTTAGAAGACAAATTAATCCTGAAAACAGCATTGACATCTAGGAACAAAATTCAAGCTATAAACCAATTTTCTCCTCCTGTCCTAACTTACAGTTTTGGAGTGACAGACTGGCCCCATAACGTGTTGGATAGATTAGAAAGGAAAACAAGAAGGATGCTTCATGCTCACCAAATGATTTATAAAAAAATCAGTGCATACCAAGATTACATATTCCCTGTTCCAAAGGAGATATGAGCATCCTTGAAATTGATTACATGTATAGATCTGCAATCATGGGACTGCACATATATCTGCTGACCTCAAAAGACCCAAATGCAGTGAAAGTTTCGAAACATGAGGAGAAAAAATCTAAGAGGACTTCATATTGGCGTAAAGCAGGAATGGAAATCAAACCAGAAGTAGATAAAAATCAGGCAGCAACTGAATGTGCCAAAAAACAAAAGAAAGAATATAAGGTGAAGGACCAGATGAGAAAGCAAGAAATGTGAAAAATGCATAAATATAGTTGCAAGTATAAAAAACTTCTGGAAGAACCTCATGTTGATCAGAATCGAATGCAGGAATGGTTAAGGAGAGGCAAGTTCAAACCAAGAGATGAAAGGTTAATACTGGCAGCCCAGGATAGTGGGCTATGTACACATTGGTTTACAATGTCCATTGAACATGTGGGAGAAACAGACAAGTGTAGGTTTTGTAAACAGAATTGGAAACAGTTGCACACCTCATTGCTGGTTGTGACACACTAATGGCAGAATGACTGTATACTGTATACTGAAAGTAATGTGGCAAGATTGTTGCACTGGGGATTGTGCAAACATTATGGTACTGAAGTGGCTGAAAAAAAAAACACTGGAAACATGAGCCACAAAGCATCCTAGAACATGATGAAGTCTACTTCACATGGGATCACCCATTACCAACAGTTTAAAAGCTAGATGCTAGAAAACCAGACATAGTGGTCCATGAAAAGAAGACAAATGTAGCACTGATTATTGAAATCACCACACCCAGTGACTACAGTGTCTTGCGTACAGAGACACAAAGTCATAAAATATTAGGATTTGCAGGCAGAAATGAGAGCAATGTGGAAGAAAGATACCCAGACAGTTCCAACTGGTCTTATAAAAAAGAAATTACAATCATATTTAGATATGTTATCAATACATGTAACCCCATATACGAATTGCAGAAGTTGTCATTACTGGGCACACTGAGGGTGCTGCAAAGAGCACTTCTGGCTGACATCAAAGACTGAAACAATACTAATTTCATGAACTTTAATCGTACTTTGACTTAGGAATGGGGTCCATTCCCGGCATGTTATTAGAAACCCAAAAGATTTGGAGAAATTAAAAATACCTCTACACATCCAAGAGCCAACTTCTGCATTATCTTTTTTGTCCAACGTAAGTATCAGAGATCATAGCATCTATTCACCTTACTCATCAATAAAGAGCATATGATTTTCAGCAAGGTGAGCAACAGGGTGTTTTATTATGATGCACTGGGATTTAGAGTTCTTAAATGTCCTGTCTACCAAGAATCCAAACCTCCAAGGAGAATATGGCACTGCAAAATCTTTCCATTCCACATTCCAATGGATTCTGAAGTTAAGGAAAAGCTGGTCAAGGCCCTTAGAGCAACATCTACAGAGGGCTTCAACTTGGCTCGCTGCCGTTATGACCACACATCTTTCTCTGGGCGAAAAGAAGCTCCCTCATATACTGAAGAGGGCTCATAAGTATCAGGCAGGATTGCAGTCTCTATCTGCACTTGTCAAGTTTCCCAGTAGGGTGACACTACTAGCCTGGATATCACAGTCTTGAATATAGTACAGGACTGTTAGTGGTGGTGCTGATGGTGCTTCAGGGCACGTACTACTTTGCAGAAGTGGTACCGGAATCAAATGGTGGGATTGGGCTCATCTGTTCCAATAAGGCCTTTGCAGTAATTAAACAGTTCTGTGGTAGGATGGCAGTGTGAATGTATATCTACCAGGAAATTCTGAAAGTAATGGACACTGTTAGAGGGTCATGGTTGACATGCCCTTTCAGTGCTGTATGAGTGGCACAAACACAAACTGCCAAACTGTGGCGGTGGTCTCCATTGTAAAAAAAAAAATGTCACACAATAAGGAGTCCATGCCAGGTAACTCCTATATACACCTGCCCATTTACCACACCAGCTGGTGATTTTAAATAGGAGTAACTATAAAACATCAACAAAAGTGTATATCTCCCAAATTGGTGCTAAACTCACTCTAGGTCTCTTTAGGACCTTAATGTTGGTAAACTCGGCTACTTTTCCAATATATAGGTACACTGACTGTTAAGAGACTTCAGTAGGCCAAAACCAAGTAAATGCAGAAGAACTAAACAAATAACCTCCAAGTACTTAGACCCATACAAAAACAAAAAACAAGATTAAGTCTGAGGTTTCCCAGTCTTTTCAAATAATTTGGATCTATCTCAGATAAATGCTTTCATCCCAAAATGTCATCAGATCCAACAGTATAGAGTTTAGCTTTTAAATGTATACAGTCTGTAACAGCCTCTGGGTGTAGTAGAGTTCACAGAAGCCCAAAAGAGGGGGGAGGAAAACAGTGTTCGGGGACCAAATGCAATCAAAATGTCAGAGCTTTTCCTACTGTAATGGAGCTTCATCAGGTCCAGGAAATAGCCTACAGTGAAACACCAAAAAGCCATATCTAAAAAAAAAAAAAAAAAAAGTAAACTTCACACAACCAGTCTCAGTTCATCATTGCATTAAAATGCTATAAAGGCTAGGCTATTATGTTCATCATACTGATCACTGTTACAGCAGCCTTACCTATATGGGTAATATCTGGTATTGGATATAGCAGCCATCCAGCTTCCAACGCTTTGAGGCATCCTTCCACGTGCCCAAACTGTTAGCTCAAGCCGAGTTGACGAAAAAAGACAGGTTTAGGCATGAAGCCCGTTAAAGGTTTCTTGTCACCAAAGAAAGTGCTTCTTTACAGGCTTTACAGATTGATGATTGGCTTGTGCTATTGCTGGACAGATGAATTCCTTTTGGGGAAAAAATTTCCACATTTAAAAATTCTTGCTTTATTATACTTTCTTGTTTAGGAAAGTTATTTTTAAGCTAAGAGTTTGTGTTTTAATAGACTGTCACAAAACTTAGCTGTACTTTTAAACTGGGAATGCACTTTTTTACTATTAGTTTTAAAAGTTGTTTAAAGTAACTGAACATAACTAAGTGTCATGTTTAATCATAGCCTCACCTCAGGTTTCATGCCCACTGAGTGGCGCAGAGCTATAGTTATCCCAATCCACAAGGGGGGATCCACCTTGGATCCCGGAAACTACCGTCCCATCAGTCTGACAAGCCTTATCTGCAAGGCCATGGAGCGTATTATCATGGAACTTATAAACAAAGACATTGGCAACCTTCAAACACTGGACCCCACCCAGTTTGGGTTTGTGAAGGGCCGATCTTGTCTCCTGAACCTGATTGACTTCTTTGAATCAGTCTCCAGAGCCATGGACAAGGGTAAGGTGGTCCACACAGCCTATCTAGACCTTGCCAAGGCCTTTGACACCATCCCCCACTCTGGAATCATAGATAAACTTACTAAGTTGGGCATTAATCCCTATGTCACCCAATGGGTTGCTAAATGGCTTACTGATAGAACCCACACTGTAAAAGTAGCTGACTCCAAATCCAGCTCCAGACAAGTGACAAGTGGAGTACCTCAGGGTTCAGTCTTAGGGCCGCTCTTGTTTGGCATCTACTTCTCTGAAGTACAGGTCAACTCTAAGGGACTCTGGCTAACAAAGTTTGCAGATGTCTGCAAACTGGGAGCCATTATTGAATCCCCAAATGATGTGGATACTCTACAAAAGGGCCTTACAGAAACAGATGCTTGGTGCCAGAGCCATGGGCTCAAGCTCAATGCCAAGAAATGTATTGTTATCCCCTTTGGGAAAAAACATGTATCCATGAATTACCATATAGGTGGCAGTACACTAAACACAGAAAGTGTGATAAGAGACTTAGGGACACAGGTGGACAGTGGTCTCACCTTCGATAACCACATCGCCACAACAGTCAGGAAATTCTTCTATGTGGCACACCTCATCACGAAGGGCTTTTCATCCAGAAAAAAGGAGGTCATTGTCCCACTGTACTCATCCCTCATTAGACCCATTATAGAATACAATGCCCCATTTGGTATGCACCTCTCAAGACATCTGCAACAACTGGAAAGGCCTCAGAAATACCTCACTAAAATAATCACAGGCCTAAAGCAGATGCCCTATGCTGACCGCCTTAAAAAACTCCAGCTATACTCTGTCGCATATCGTCTACTCAGAGGCGATCTCTGCTTAACATACAAGGCCATGTCAAACCCAGAGCTGTTGGACATGCTACACTTAAAGAAATCCCAATCCCTCAGAGCTACACGCTCCAGGGATCTAAACCTTGTCATCACAATAAACAAAACATGTTGGAGGGATAGGTTCCTGACCCAGAGACTCCCCAGACTCTGGAATAGATTGCCCATAAATGTCAAGCAGAGTGCCTCTTTGGACCTCTTCAAGAGGAACCTTGACGATTGGATGGGAGAAAGGAAATTCACCCCAGGGATCACGTCAGTCGCCCTGCTAGACAGGGGTCCAGGAAAGTAAATAATGTGGGAAGAAATAGCCAGGGAATTGTTATGGCTAGGCTTGTATAGGCCCTAGGGCTGATAGCCTAGTACAAACCTATGAACCTATGAAAACCATTTGGGGGGCTGGCAAAGTGTTTAAAGTGCTTTTTACTGTTTGTGTGAAAAAACTGACTTTTAAATACTTTTTTTGCGGTTTCTTTTTCCTGGGGAAACAGGCACCATTTTCGGCTTGACCAGGGAACAAACTACCAGCCCCATTGTTGGGTCCTTCTTCCAACCACAAAAAGAAAAAGTTAAGGAAACAGTCTTTGCCACTACAGCAGGCTAGCAATTTGCCTCAGCCGCAGGTGGGTGGCCATCAGCCGTTCCTCAGACCACTAATCATTTATCCTAAATTCCTCTGGTGGAACACCTACAGCCACTATGGACAGGGTTCCACTCAGTGGGCAAGGGAGAGACGCTCTCCTTGGTCCTGGGAGATGGAACAGGGAAGGATTCCCTGTTTTGCCTAAATGTTGTGCCTCTCCATGTGGAAGCTACTGTTGCCATTAATAACACTGTTGACCCCATTTTTCCTGTCAAAAAGAAACAGAGACAAACATGTTAACTACTACTCAAATTTCCTTAGATAGGAATAGTTTACGGAGTCTGGAGCAGGGTTTAATTCAGGCTATCGATCCTTTTATTTCTGATAAAAGAAAGAGGGATACCTTTTCCTTGAAGACATTCAAGATTCTGAATCTGGACTGGAAGATTAAGGGACAGATACAGGGTTTTTTCCTCAGATACATGATTCAGATTTAGAGGCAAGCTCAGTTTCTGATGCTTCATGTGGGGGGGGGGGTCTCTTTTTAGGACTATTTCCAGAATGTGTCAGTGTTTTCAGTGGGAGAACACCAAGGTTTCTCAGTCCCTCAGCAAATGATATAAGCTGTTACAGAAGGAATTTCCAGAACCTTCACCCATTCCTCCAGTTTTGTCAGCTCTGCATAATGTGCCAGTGTCTGCAATTTTCCTAACAGTCAGCCAGCTACCCCTAAAAATGCAGACAGAATTCCTTAATCTTTCAAGTTTTTATACTCTCTTCCCCAAACCTGACCCAACAGCTATAGCTTTAATCAATCCTACTGCTGCTGCTAAACATTTAGTTAATTCCAATTCTCCTCTTTCTGATAAGGATAGGAAGATTATCGACCAGTATGGGAAGAAAATCTATGCTTCTGCAACTGTGATTATCAGAATTTTGAATTGTCAGGCTTATATGTTAAAGTTTATTTGCACCGACAGTAAAACTACGGAGAAAGTTTTTGTCTGCAGTTTCTTCTTGTGATGAAAACTCTGATTTAAATATTTTAGTTTATTTAGCTGTACAAGTCTTTACTCGTGTGTATATGACTATGGCCACTGGTACTGTTTTCAGTAGGTCTGCCTAGCTCCATTCTCAGAATAGCTGATTTCAAGTTATGAATTTGTTTGTTTTTTTCTGGGGGTGTTGTGGCTTTACTTTTTTTTTATTCTTAGAACCTCCATGATAATGGGAAAATGAGACTTTCATTCCTTCTTTGAATACAGATTTAGTCTACGGTTCCTGTGCAGCTCAGCTGATTAAAATCTGTAATGAAAGGGGTAAGCTGATACAGGGAATATCTTAAGTTTTCTCACCCCTCCTTTTCCAAATTTTGCAAGGGATTTTCTTACCCCTCATCCAGTTTTGGCAAAAAAAAAAAAAAACAGTCTCAACAAAATGCAAGTAAACAGATGCTTAAAAACAAATGACAAGGTAGTTTCAAAAAGAATTCAAAAAACCCAAAACCAAGGTCAGCCCAACAAGTTAGAATTATCTTCAGAACACGCTGGTCTAAAACTATCTATTGCCAAAGGGAAAGGTGGAGATTCAGACTTCTGGAAGGGAAAGGGGACTGCCAGTGTGAGGACATCTCACCCTGGCAGTCCCCTTTCCCTTCCAGAAGTCTGAATCTCCACCTTTCCCTTTGGCAATAGATAGTTATAGACAAGCGTGTTCTGAAGATAATTCATCAAGGTTACAGATGGTAGTAGGAGGAAATTCCCCTTTTCAAAGGGATAATTCATCTTCCCGACTAGACTGTTATTTCCACCTGTCCTTCATCACATGCTGTCTCAGGGAGTGACAGAACCAGTTCCTCCTTCTCAGGTAGGGAAAGACTTTTATTCAAGGATATTTTAATGCCTAAGAAAAATGTTTTTAGACCAGTTCTGGATCTTTCTTTCCTAAACCTATTTGTGATAGTGTCAAAGTTCAAAATGATGTCACTTCATAATCTGTTATCTCTTCTTCTTTAAGTTTATGGGTAATACTAGATTTAAAAGATGTTTACCATCACATCCCTATTCAGCCAGACTTCAGACACTTCTTAAAGTTTTTTTTTTTGTGTCTGGATCACACAATCAGTTATCTGTCTTATGCTTTGGGCTATTCATTGCACTAACAGTGTTCATAAAGTGTCTGGCTCTAATTATAGTTCATTGTATTCTACAGGGTATCCACATTTTTCCATATTTAGACGAGAACATTCAGAAGTCTTTCTTGACTCTTGACTCCTTCACACAGGAGTGTGTTCCTGGGGTGTCAGCTAGACATTGCAGTTCAAAGAGCTTTTCTTCCACAGGTAAAATAGATCTATATACCTTAAACAATTTCTAAGGTTTTCCACTCAGACTTCAGTCACTGTAAGGGAATACCTCAGGATTGTGGGTCTCATGCATCTATGATTCTAATGATATCCCTGGAGAGACTCCACATGAATAAGACACAACTGTATCTGAAGTCTCTTTGGTCCCACGACCACCATCCTTTGTCTTTTCAAATCCTAGTGATTGGGTTTGTAAGAAAAGAAATCACTTGGTGAAGACAGCAAATATCCCTAAATCTGGGTCTCTCTTTCTCCCTACCTGTTCCAAAGTAGTCAGTCACGACAGACATCTCGGACTTTGCTTGTGGATCAGTTTCAGGAGGGATAAAAGTGCAAGGTGTATGTGACACCAAAGACAGATGCATGCACATAAATATGAGATGCTTGCCATATCTTTGGTTTCTGGGACCCGTTCAGGTTGTTACAAACAACACCACGGTCATGTGGTACAATAAATAAGCAAAGGGGAACCAGGTTGCACCACCTTTGCATACGAGACATGTTAGCATGGGATATAGCTTCACGGCACAGTCTCAATCTACAGGCATCCCACATTCTGTTTGAGCAAAACTGTGTGGCAGACAAGCTGTGCAGGACAAAGGCAGATCCTCACAAATGCAACTAGATAAGGGGATCTTCCAAGATTTGAGTCATCTGTGGGAGTGCTTCTTCTCTGAACAATCAGCTGGCAAGATTCTGCTTCAGGACTCCATGCAAGAAGACATGGAAGATGGATTTCTTTTCCCTGAACAGGAATGTTCCTGTATGCATTTCCACCCTTTCCACTACTATTCAGGGTATCTCTGAAGATTCAGAAGGAATCTCGTAAGATCACTGCTGTGACACCCTTCTGGCCCAGGCAAAGTACAGTTTTGTACCTACCATAAATGTAGATGTTCGAGGATCCACATTGCTGCAGTCATAACCTGTGGGTAGTCCGCTGTCCTCGGTCGGCCCGAATACCAAAGTGTTAGGCTGGCGTCGGTCATAGTCGCTCAGATCTGACGTCAGTACGCAGTGGTACTAAAGCGCATGACCGACGCCATATCCTCAGTCTTTCTTGCCCCAGATGTCAGAAGGCCTAAAAAGGAAAGGCCATAGCCAAACATAGAAAATACCCAACCACCAATTACAGAAAAAATAATCACCCCAAAAGCAACACAGCAACCCTAAACTACAGAGGGGAAGGAGGGAGGGTAAATTGGACTGCAGCAATGTGGATCCTCGAACATCTACATTTATGGTAGGTACAAAACTGTACTATGTTCTTCGTCTCACATTGCTGCAGTCATAACCTGTGGGTAGAATCCCAAAGCAAAGGTAAGGGAGGTTGGCCAAATCAAAAGCACTAGGAGCTGCTAACATGCCCTGTAAAACTGCAGTGGCAAACCCAGCCCTAGATTTGGAATAAAGAGGGAGATGGTAATGTTTAGTAAAAGTGTGCACTGAACTCCAAGTAGCTGCCTCCAAAATATCCTTAGTAGCTACTCCCCTTAAAAAAGCAGTAGAAGTGGCAGTAGCCCTAGTGGAATGAGGTCTAATCCCAGCCGGAACCTCCTTTCCATGATGAGAATAACAAAAAGCAATACAATGGCTAATCCACTTAGAAATAGTTTGCTTTGAAACAGGTTTTCCTTGTGAACCCAAGGCAAAAGAAATGAATAACTGTTGAGACTGCCTGAACCCTTTAGTTCTGCTCAAATAATAACGTAATTGTCTGTGAATATCCAAAGAGTGCAAAATTTTTTCCCCTTTATTTTGGGGATCAGCATAAAAAGTAGGCAAATGGATAGATTGGTTCAAGGCCAAATCAGAAACAACTTTTGGCATAAAAGTAGGGTTAGTACGCAAGGATACCCTATCCTTATGAAAAATTAGGAAGGGTTCAACTGCCATTAGAGCCTGTAATTCAGATACCCTCCTAGCAGACGTAATGGCCAACAAAAAAGCAGTCTTCCAAGACAAAAACTTTAACTCAGATGTAGCTGCAGGTTCAAAAGGAGGTAAAGTCAGCTTTTCCAACACAAAATTGAGATCCCAGGAAGGAGTAGGAGCTCTACGAAGGGGTCTTATATTCTTTGCCCCTCTAAGAAATTGCTTAAACAAAGGGTGAGAAAATATGGTGGGTCACAGTCATAGTGAGCAGAAATGGCTGCAGCATGAACTTTCACGGAGGAGAAAGACAAACCCTTGTCTAATAATTCTGTAAGGTACTGTAGTGTAACACTCAAATTAGGCCGTGAAACATCAAAGCTCTTTGCTGTGCTCCAAAGAAAAAATCTCCTCCATTTATCAGCATAAACTTTTCTTGTACTAGGCCGCCTGGCTTCCAAAATGACATTTAAAACTTGCTGAGGAAGCTGCGACCCCCCAGGGTCTAAAACAGAATATGCCAGGCTGTCAGATGCAGGGACTGTATCCTGACATTGAGGAAATGATTGCTTGCCTGAGACAAAAGGTGTGGAATTGTTGGCAAAGGCCAAGGAGGCTCCCGAACTAAACTCCTCAGCAAAGGGTACCAGTGCTGACGTGGCCAATCTGGAGCTATAAGGATCATGCAAGGCTTGTCCTGTCGGACCTTCAAGAGCACCTTGGGAAGGAGAGGTAGAGGAGGAAAGGCATAGACGTGAAGGTTGTTCCAACTGAAAGATAGAGCATCCACTTTCCAAGCTTCTGGGTGAAACATCTTTGCGCAAAATTTTGGCAGTTGGAAATTTTGTGGGGACGCGAACAGATCTATGTCTGGAGTTCCCCAAGCCACTGTCAACTGTTGAAATACATGAGGATCCAATTTCCACTCGTGGGGATCCACCAGTTGCCTGCTCAAAACATCTGCTAAGGAGTTCTGTGCTCCTGGCAGAAACCTTGCTTGAAGAGTGAGGTGCAAACTCAGAGCAGTCTCCCACAAAATCATAGCTTGTTTGCAAAGAGGGTACGAATGGGTTCCCCCCTGCTTGTTGATGTACCACATGACTGTTGTGTTGTCTGTTTGAATCAACACCTGTCCTGGTTGAAGTAGATCCTTGAAAGCCATCAGAGCAAATTGGACTGCTAACATCTCCTTCATGTTGATATGCAAATGCTGTAGTCTGGGAGGCCACGTGTCTTGAACCCATCTCCCATTGAAATGTGCTCCCCAAGCCATGTCCGAGGTATCTGTCGTTAGGATCTGACTCGCCTCTGGTCGGGTCACAGAGAGTCCCTTGTTTAGGTGACATTCCTGAGCCCACCACAAAAATTCCCTTTGGATGCAAGGTATTATCTGAATGACAGTGTCCAAATCATGGCAGTGTTGAGTCCATACACTTTTGAGATACCATTGTAGCTTCCTCATATGTAGTTTGGCATTGGGCAGAATACAAGATGCCATGAACCCCAAGGCTTGAAGGACTGTCCTTGCAGTCAGCCTGGACAGTAGGGATAATCGCTGAAAGTATAGGGGAAGATTTCTTTGTTTGTCCGGGGTCAGAAAAGCCATCTGAGAGGCTGTATTCAGTCTCACACCCAGAAAGCACATGTCCTGAGAGGGTACTAGACTGGACTTTGTTTCGTTCACAGAATACCCTAGGCACCTTAACACTGCCATTACATATTGTAGATGCTGAAGTATCGTGACTTTGTCTTGAGCAAGAATCAGGCAATCGTCCAGATAAGGAAAAATTTGTATTCCTCTTAGTCTTAAGAAGGCTATCACAGGAGCCAGGACCTTTGTGAACACCCTGGGCGCAGTAGATAAGCCAAAGGGCAATGCAGAGAACTGATAATGAAAAGTACCAGCCCGAAAACGCAGGAACCTCCTGCAGCTGGGCCTGATAGGAATGTGAAGATAAGCCTCTTTGAGATCCAGAGTTACCATCCAGTGATCTTTGCCTAGCAGAGGCAGAAGTTGCTGTAAAGTTAACATCTTGAATTTTGGGATGTCTAGGTATGTGTTGAGAATAGACAAATCCAGAATTGGCCTCCAAGTGTTCCCCTTCTTTGGCACAAGGAACAGGCGAGAATAAAATCCTAGGCCCACTTCTGACGGAGGTACCACTTGAATAGCCCCCATTTTTAAAAGTAAAGAAATCTGTTTGTGAGCCTCCAGCTTTTGCTGAGGAGGTACGTCCGGCATGCCTTTGAAAGGAGGCAAGGTGTGAAAATAAAACTTGTAGCCTCGATCTATAATGTCCAACACCCATTTGTCCTGGGTGACCAAAAGCCAATTTTGCTTGAAAAGTGCCAACTTTCCTCCTAGAGGAGCTGCCAGACAGGAGGAATCTGGCAGCTGGAGATACAGGTCATTGGGTCTGTTTACGAAAAGGCTGACCCCTGCCCTCACCAGAAGATTGTGCAGGAGAACTCCACGTCCTAGGTCTGAAAGAACCCTGAGCATGAGCTCTGCCCCTACCACGTCTAGATCTGCCCTTAGACTGGTAATCGGAAGAAGGATATACCCATCCTTTTGCAGGCCAATTTTTGCTAAACTTGGGGGGCTGCACTTGTAAAAATTCCTTAACTGTCTGCATGGACTTAGCTTTGTCTTCCATTTTCTTCAAAACTGACTCCATAGGAGAACCAAAAAGAACTTCAGATTGGAGGGGAGCATCCAAAATTCGAGCTTTAACATGCTCTGACAAATTCTGATCCTTAAGCCAGGCGTGCCTACGAATAACTGACCCAGTGGCAGCCACCCTGGAAGAAGCCTGAAGAGCATCAAAACCACACTGCAAGGAATGCTTACCTACCTGATCAGAGGCATGAACTAAATCCTGCAATTCCTTACACTCTATACCCTCAGCCAAAGCATCTACCTTAGATTTCAACTGACTTAACAGAAAATTCTGGTACTTCAGCATATGAAACTGGCAATTCAAAGCCCTCATAGCTAGTGTGGAGGAGGTATACACTTTTTTACCCCACCTATCCAAAGCTCTAGAATCTTTATCCAGAGGAACTGGATTCTTTACTACAGAAGCCCTGACACCCTTAGGTCCCTGGCTAATAGTTTCTGGGTCAGCTCTAGGACTCTTATATAAATATTTATGAGCCTCTGAACTCTGTAATACCTGTCTGGCTTGACAGGGGCCGGAGGTAAAGAATCAGGATTAAGGGAAGCCTCAGAAAAACATCCTGAACAACATCCAAAACAGGGGAATAGCCAAGGGCCTATGCTGTGGTAAAACAAAATTCCCTAAGCCTCTTACGAGAATCGGAGAAATCCTGACCTTCCCACTTAAAATGCTCCCTCATGGAATGCAGGGTTTCAGAAAAAGAAAAATCCTCTGGAGGAGAAGCAGAAGGACAGGAGTCCTCTGCATCCGAATCAGAATAGGGAGGAAAATCCTGAACGTCCTCAGCTGAAGACTCAGAGTAATCTGAGGAATGCTCCAAACCCTCCACCTCTGCCTCCACCCTAGGCCTCGTATCTGGAGGGGGCATAGAACCTCTGATTAAAGTAATCAAATCCTCTGCCATTTTCAGCATATGTTTTTTAGGAACAGAGCCTGCAGAACTAGGGCTGACGCCTGTGCCAGAAAGACCAGGCCTAGCTTTAGAAGGTGCTTTAGTGACAGAAGTAGAAGGCCTAACAACCTTATGTAAAGAAGGAACTACAGAAACTTGAGAGGCCCCCTCGGCCTGACCTGACTCCTGAGAGGCCAATTCCTGTAATATTAAAGGCTCCCCCTGAGACTCAGCTGAAACCTCGGCTGGATCCACAGATTTCACCGTAGTTTCCAAAGAACCGGCGTCCGCAACGGACGACTCATCCTGCTTAGACTTTAACGATTTATCTTTTCGCTTCTTAGCGGTAGCGGGCGCCGGAGGATCCGACGGCATGTTGTAGTTGCACCGCTTACCAAAACAAGTCTAGCACAATCTAACCTGCGTTTAATGGTGAGCTTATTAAATCTAGCACAAAAGCGACACCCGACTACGCCGTGCTCAGGCCCCAAGCAAGGAATACAGAGAGAGTGGTAGTCCCTATGAGGTATCTGTTTCCCACAAGAAATACAATTATTAACTTTTTCTGACATCCGGATTTAACTGAGGCAAGAAAAGACAAAAATATTCCCCAACGGGGTACTTAGCCCAACTTGGTCTTCGGTCTGAAACTCAGAATACGAAAATTTCAGGACGCCGAACGGCACTTGCAAACGCTGCTTCTGCTTCGGACCATGCGGCAAGAAAGACTGAGGATATGGCGTCGGTCATGCGCTTTAGTACCACTGCGTACTGACGTCAGATCTGAGTGACTATGACCGACGCCAGCCTAACACTTTGGTATTCGGGCCGACCAAGGACAGCGGACTACCCACAGGTTATGACTGCAGCAATGTGAGACGAAGAACATCAGTGGTTCTCCCCTTCTTTTGGAAATGGCCAAGAGAATTACCACGACCTTCTTCACAGAATGGATCTACTATTTACAAGATCAAGGGTATTTGATACACCCCAAACCCAAAGAACTTGAACTGACTGCCTGGATGACAGAGTTTTAATTCTCATGAGGCATCTGTTTACAGAGGATGTTCAGCAGTTACTACTGGAGGCAAGAAAGTGTACTACTAGAAAATCATACATTAGCAAATGGAAAATATTTACTAATTGGTGCCAACAACATAACCAGCACCCATTCAGGGCTAACTGTTCTCTGGTATTACATTTGTGTGAGTTACTATCCTATGGCCTTTCTATCAAGATTAATTTTTCTGTCATTTCAGCATATCTGCCCATGGATCCCGGTCTTTCAATGCATTCTCATATCAAAATGTTTTAGAAATGGGTGTTGCATAAGAGACCTCCAAGAAAAATGCTGGCCCCTCCTTGAGATCTTATTTTTGGGTTACAGAAGCTAACACTTGCACCATTTGAACAACCTAACCTGGCAGACTTGAGGTTCTTATCATGGAAAACAGTTTTACTGATTGATCTGACCTCTGCAAGAAGGACATCTGAATTGCCAGCTCTTATTGTGAGTAAACCCCATCTCATTTTCCACAGAGATCGGGTTTCTTTGAGAACTATTCCTTCTTTTATACCTAAAGTGGTATCCAAGTTTACTTTAAGCCAAACTAGCCATCTCTCAGTTTTCTTTCCTGAACCTAAAAATGAGGGAGAAAGGATACTCCAAACTTTGGATGTCCACAGACAACTCTGGTACTATTCTGGCAGAACTAAATCTTTCAGAGCTTCACGTCAGTTGTTTAATTCTTGTGAAGGGAAGAGGATGGTACAACTTGTGTCAAAGCAGACTATTTCCAAATGGTTGCATAAAGCTGTTACCTTTTGTTACAATCACCACAGCAAAACTATTCAAGGTAGGGTCAAGGCCCATTCTACACGTGCTTTGGCTTACAGGTTCATAGGATGATACTAGGATATTGGCCTGGAGGCCCTTATAAGCCTAGCCAAGAATTTCGCTAATGTTGCCTCAAGTCAGCACCTGTTTCCACTGTCCAGCATGGACACAGGTGGGACCCCAGGGATATATTTTCTGTTTCCAATCAAGTCATCCAGGTTCCTCTTAAAGAGGGCTAGAGAGGTACTCTGCTTGACATGGAGAGGGAGTCTATTCCACAGATGGGGGAGTCTTTGGTATACAAATTTATCTCGCCAACAACTTCTATTAATGTCACAGACCAGGTTAAGTCCTTGCGTGTGGGTTGCACTAGTGGAGTTTGTCTTACAGATATGCAGCAACTCCATCAAGGCTGGGTCTGAAATGGCCTTGTATGCCAGAGACAGGTCATCTCTGAGCAGTCTATACGCGACTGAGTAGAGAGACAGGGCTTTTAGCCTATCTGCACAGGACAGATGTTTGAGACCCTGGACTTTCCTGGTCAGGAACCTCTGTGGTCTCTCCAACTGCTGCAAGTGCTTGGCAAGGTACATGCCGAAGGGGGCATTGTACTCAATAATGGGTCTGATAAGGAGGAGTACAGGGATGTTATGACCTCCTTGTTCCTGGATGAAATACCCTTATTTATGAGGTGGGCCATGTAGAAAGCCTTCCATACAACAAAGGCAACGTGGTGGTCAGAAGTCAGGTTGCTATCAACCTGGGTGCCCAAGTCCCTCACAACTGACTGCATGCTTAGTACGTTATTAATATGATAATTAGTGGGGATGACATTCTCCCCAAAGGGGATAACAATGCATTTCTTGGCATTCAGTCTGAGGCCATGCTTCTGGCACCAGTCATTAGTTTGGGTAAGGCCCTCTTGGAGGATGTTCACATCACTAGCGGAATTTAAGACAGTGCCCAGCTTGCAATCATTGGCAAATTTGATCAGCCACAGAACACTGGTTTTGGCTTGCATCTCAGAAAAGTATATCCAAAACAGTAGAGGCCCCAAGACCAATCCTTGGGGTACACCACTTGTTACGGGTCTACTACTAGAGATGGCTTCCCCTACTTTGACTAAGTGGGTTCTATCAGTGAGCCAGTTAGCTACCCATCTGGTAAAATACAGGTTGATGCCTAGCTGGGAGGAGTTTATCTATTATGCTACATCTTAGCTTCATCTACAGCTTTTTGGAAATGGTTGTATTCTAGAAGCAGCAACTTGGTCCTCTATACATATTTTTACAAAGCATTATAATCTTGATTCCTTCTCTAGATCTCGATCAGGCTTTGCTAGGAAAATTCTCCAGGGGCTCTCCTGGACCCTTCTCCTTCCACCTCCTAAATGTATTAAGCAAGGATAATCTACCCACATATAGCTAAGGGTGCTGCAGCACAGATCAATATGATAAACATTGTACAGTTGTGTAAATAATCTTACCATAACAGTACTTGTTTAAATGATCACTACTGCAGTAGCCACTCCTCCCCTCTATCCCCCTTGTTTTCTGGTGTGTTGCTTACATCAAGATGTGGACATTTACTTTTTGTTGTTCCTAGCAATGTCTTTTCAGTGCTCACCTTCTCTCCCTCTCTCTGCTGGCATGGAAGTTTTGAGGGCCTTTGCACCCAAACCTGTCTATTCATCTCAGCTTGAGCTGACAGTTTGGGCATGTGTAAGGTGCCCTGAAGCTTTGGAACATAACTGGCTGTTATATCCTACACAGGATATAATCCATATAGTTTAGGCTACTGTACAACTGACCATTTGAACATCTACTGTTATGGTACGCTGACTAACACCGCTGTACTATCTTACTCAGTAATGTGTCCCACTCTACCACAAGTAGCTGGGCAATACCCAAAAGTACTGTAATAAATGAAAAGTTACACATCAAAATTTGATTACCATAGTCCTAGAGTTGGAAGCAGACCAAAATATTGGTCCATTGGATGAACCTTCCTGCTAAGGATTCAAGGTTGATGTTGCATCACATATTCCTGGGGTATTCCATTTAGTAGCACTGCTACATGTGGAGGAATGCAAGTGTGGAATATGATGGAACTGGGAGAAGATCCTTCAGTGGGAGGGATAGGTAGGAGTGCTTTACTTCCTGTAAAGGCTGCCAGCTGCTGTTCTTCTCTTCAGAGGAACACTGTTATTAGGCAGTGTAAGCCAGTGTGCTACTGTCTGCATGTCAAGGTGAGCTCAACAGAACCTGCAGTGGTTTAGATTCTTAAGTAGTAGCACACTTCTAATAGAGCATTGTCCATTTAGTGAGATGGGAGGGTGTGTTTCTATTATAAAGGGCTCAGACTCCTCTCTGCCTACTTGAGGAAATCTATTTCAGGGTGTTGGAAAGAAGACTTTGTCCAACAGCTGAACCTCTGATTCTGAAGAAGCAGTGAAGATTCAAGCCTGGTGATGGAAGAACGGATCTATTTCTTGTTCGTGCACAGATACTGACGAAGTTACGGAAGTATTCCAGTCGAGTTTAAATATATTTACCAGATTTAGAGACGTACATAGGTTCATAGGTAGACATTAGGCTACTGGCCCAAGGGCCTGAGTAACCCTAGCCAACAAGGTTCCCTGGCTTACGCCACCCAAGAAAGTTATTTTCCTGTGCCACTGTTGAGCAGAGCCACAGAAGTGATCCCCGGGGTGTATTTCCTATTTCCTATCCACTCATCAAGATTTTTCTTGAAGAGTGCTAATGAGGAACTTTGCTCGACATAGATGGGCAGCTTGTTCCAGAGTATGGGAAGTCTCTGGGACATGAATCTATCCCTCCAGCATGTCCTGTTTATTGTGGTGACAAGGTTTAGGTCCCTAGAGTGTGTAGCTCGGGGGGATTGGGATTTCTTTAGGTGCAGCATGTCCAACAGCTCTGGGTCTGACATAGCTTTATATGTTAGGCAGGGATCACCTCAGAGTAGGCGATATACTATGGAGTAAAGCTGGAGTTTTTTAAGCCGGTCAGTGTAGGGTATATGTTTGAGGCCAGTAATCCTCTTTGTGAGGTACTTCTGTGGCCTTTCCAGCTGCTGCAGATGTCTTGTGAGGTACATTCCAAAAGGGGCGTTGTACTCTATAACGGGTCTAATAAGTGTAAAATAGAGGGGAACAATGACCTCTTTTTTTCCTGGATGAGAACCCTTTTGTGATGAGGTGTGCCACGTAGAAGGATTTCCTGACTACTGTAGCAATGTGATTATCAAAGGAGAGACTACTGTCCACCTGGGTCCCAAGGTCTCTTATCACACATTCAGCTTTAAGTAGACTGCCGCCTATGTAGTAGTTCACAGGTACAGAGTTTTTACCAAAGGGGATGACAATGCACTTTTTGGCATTGAGCTTGAGGTCATGGTTCTGACACCATGCATCTGTTTCAGTGAGGCCCTTCTGTAGCATGTCCACATCATTTGGGGACTCCACTATGGCTCTAGTTTGCAGTCATCTGCAAACTTCATTAGCCAAATGCCTTCTGTGTTAGCCTGTACTTCAGAGAAGTAGATACCAAACAGGAGAGGTCTCAGGACTGAACCCTGTGGTACTCCACTTGTCACATGTTTGAAGTCAGATTTGGAGTTTGCAACATTTACAGTGTGGGTTCTGTCAGTGAGCCAATTGGCAACCCATCTTATGATGTAGGGATTTATATCTAGTTTAGTGAGTTTAGCTATAATTACAGAATGGGGGATGGTGTCAAAAGCCTTGGCGAGGTCAAGATAGGCTGTGTGGAACCACCTTATCCTCGTCTACAGCTTTGGTGACAGTCTCAAAGAAGCCGATCAGGTTCAGGAGGCATGATATGCCTTTCACAAACCCGAACTAGGTGGGGTCCAGAGTTTGGAGGTTACCAATGTCTTTGTTTATGAGTTCCATGGACTTGCAGACCAGGCTCGTCAAGCTAATAGGGCAACAGTTCCCCGGATCAGTGGTGGCTCCCCCTTTGTGGAGTGCAATAACTGTTGCTGTGTGCCATTCAGTGGGCACAAAGCCTGATGTGAGGCTATGACTGAACATAGTGCTTGAGTGGGGAGCCAGTTCGTTCTGAAGTTCGTGTAAAATGCAGCCTGGGGATGTTGTCCGGTCCCATGGATGCTGTATTTTTGGCTTTAGAGCGTGCAGCTTTTACCTGCGTAATTGTGATTACAGGGACTCTGCATTCTTTCTGTATAGACACGGGCCCTTAAGGGGGTGAGAGGGGGGGTAAAGTTAGTAGCACTGAACCTATCTGCCAGGATGTTGACAATATCAGTCAGTTCTGTAATTTTCGTGCCATTGTGCTGCAACTCAGAGCAGATCTGGGTGTTGCTATTGAGATTCCTGACATAGCTATAGAATCCTTTGTGGTTGTCCTTAGAATCAGTGACAATTTTGTTTTCGTAGCTAGCTTTGGAGGATCTTATAAGGGATCTTGGCTTCTTACTGAGGCTGACCAGGGAGCTCCTCCACTCATGGGATTTTACTCTCTTTTGCAACAGTTTCTTCCTTCTGTTGTAGAGTTTGTTTATGGCAGGGGACCACCAGATTGGCTTCCTTTTTTTGGAGGATAGCATCTTGGTTATGTTTGGGAAAGCACAATCCATGCAGTCATGTTAAGTGCTTATAGAGTGCATTTGTGTAGGATTCAGCAATCATAACTGTATTGTCTATCTGCATAGGTGTCATGATGACAGTGTTCCTCAGAATGCCAAGAAGGAGGTACTATTACATTACAATGTACCACATTCTGCTGTTGTATACCATCTGGCCCCTGTACTTGTGTAGTGAGAGTTTAGCCTGCACTCTTAGTGTTGAGTCAGACATCAACAAAGAAAGCAAAGACACCTGATGGCCAATAAAAGCTGAAAGTAAAAACACGAACTTTAGCGTACACAGAATTTACTCCACGCTTTCGTCAGAAATGACTTCTTCAGGAATACATACAAAACACTCCTCACCCCTTCCTATATATATATATATATATATATATATATATATATATATATATATATATATTTAGACACTCTATCTGTGTAACTTTTTAAAGACACACATTAAAAGGAAAAACAATGTCATTGTGTTAAAATGATTAAAAGGAAAAACTATTTAATTGTGTTAAAATGATATATAACCTATCACATCGTTTGATGTGAGAGGTTTAGTTTTTTATCATTTTAACAAAATTAAATTGTTTTTCCTTTTAATGCTAGTCTTTAAAAAGTTGCACAGATTAAATTGGTTTTAAGTGTTTCTTAATTTGTTAATTAGAGTGTCTATATATATGAAGGGGTGAGAAGTGTTTTGTATGTATTCTGAAGAAGTAATTTCTGATGAAAGCGTGGAATAAATTCTGTGTACGCTAAAGTTCGTGTTTTTACTTTCAACTTTTATTGACCATCAGGAGCCTATGCTTTTCTTGTTGTTGTTGTCTGGCTTTGGTTGCATGTATCTCCTCAGCTGAGTCATACATACTGAACATGACTGCAAGACAATGACAAGGATGTGTCCTATCTCCCCTCCTGTTTATGATTTTCATGGACTGGAATTTATGGTGCAGCTGGAGGTTTGCAGACTATACTATACTATTCAGGTATGTGAAAGCTGCATCTCTGCTGCTTGACTGCAATGGTGTCTTCTTGACCTTAGCCTATTGTTATATCTGGAGCGCATTGGGATTGGTGCATTGCTGAGTATGAAGTATATGGGATGACAGTCACCTCCAAATTTGATTTCCTTAAAATAAAAAAAACTGGCTTGATGTTTACAGGTGACAGCATAAAAAGTAGAGGACTTAGAGTAATTCAGGATCTTATCCAAGGTTGACAAGAGAGGGAAAAGGGAGACAGAACAATTGATGTGTATGGCAATCAGCAGTGGTTCTGACCAGTGGTTGTGAAGCAGGAGCTCTGAGTTTTGGATGAAGCTGTCAGCTTACTGTTACTGTTCAGCTTATGCCCTCATCCTCACCTGTGGTCATAATAAAGATGACATTGTGGCTACAAATGGCAAAATAAGGTTCCCTTAAATGGGTTGTTGAGCCCAGCATCCATGACAGAATAAGGAAGTCAGCAATATGTGAGAATCCCTGTGCAGACCATCAGATACTGTTGGTTCAGAAGAGTTAGCTGAGGTGGTTTGGCCCATGGGTACTTCCTGCAAGAAGTGTACAAGGCAGCGCCCATGAGGAGGAGGAGGAGGAGGAGATCCAGTATGTAATGCTGAGATTATATTTTTCAGCTCAACTTATAACACTTGAAGATCCCACAAAATGTACTGGGTATAGGGAAGTCTAGTCTGCCTTGCTGTGCTTGCTCCACTGCGACCTTCACCATGGTAAGAAATTTAAGAAATGGATAAATCATCAGAAACCTTTCCCCAAATAAAACTGCAGTCTCATAACCAATACACTCTTCGGTCCCTCATGAACATTATCAGTATAAACATTAAACTTAACCAGGTTATTTTTGCCATCACTTTATAACCACTGGCCATTAAACGAATCCCTCACCAATTATTTACATTCTTTAAATACCCTTTATAACAGAAATTCAATCTCAGTTTATTCCACATTTCCATATTCCCATTAGTTACAGATTCACCACACAATCTATATAAAAATACCTTGGCCTTTTCACAGAGAACCTTCAATTCTCACGCTCATACTCCATAAAGCCCTGTTGCTTTTTTGTTACCTAAACCTGTTATCTGCATCTCTGCCTCATGTTTTTTAAACCTTAACTGTCACTTGGGGGAAATGGAAACAACACGTTTCATGCATGGTACAGGTGTGGCATTTCTCTCAGTTACACCTTCTGCACACTTTCTCTTTTACATTGACAGCCCATGAATCTAACATATTCTAGAATTTCCTTTGTTTCTTTTCATGTGCTTCCATCCTGACCACCCATATTGCTTAAACAGAGTATATGAGTATTCCCTTTTAATTTCTCTCTAAAAGATTGGTGTATATCTTTCTATAGGGCCCTTAAATTTAGCCATTCATTACCCAAATCCAGTATATAAACTTTTAGTTATGTACTCACCATAACTTTAGATGTTTGGGATCCATCTCGCCTACATTCTGTACTGATGGGCTCGGAGCCGATCCCTCGGCTCCGACTCGGCACGCTTATGCTATAGAGCGAGGCCTCTTATTGGCTGAGCTATCTTTATCCCAGGATGCACCACCACTGATCCCCCAGATCTTGTTTGTACGCATTCATGCACACATGCACAACTTGTTTATATAACATTGTTAGATGTTTCAAGATGAAACAACAGGATTCGGACCTTCTGATATCCTCTGATCTCCAAGGAAGGGGGAAGGAGGGTGGGTTATTAGGAATGTAGGTGAGATGGATCCCAAACATCTAAAGTTATGGTGAGTACATAACTAAAAGATGTTATGTGATCCTATCTCGCCTACATTCTGTACTGATGGGACAGCGTCCCTAGCACCTAAATCCCGGGTGGCTCATTGGAAAACACTCCTGAGCACTGTGGAACCAAATGAAGCTCGTCCTCTAGATGCCACGTCCAATTTGTAGTGGGAAATAAAGGTGTCTTGGGGAAGACCATGTAGCCAGCACAAATGTCACTAATAGCAAGCTTAGAATGAAATGCTATAGAAGTAGCCATAGCCCTTGTAGAATGAGCTTTGACAGAGGTGGTAAGCTCTTTGTTAGAATAAAAATAAGCTTGAGTAATACAGTCCCTGATCCATTTGGCAATAGTGACCTTTGTGACAGCTTTGCCCAATTTATTGTCTGCAAAGGATACAAACAACTGATCTGTTTTCCTTGATTGTTTGGTCCTGTCTAAATAAAAACGTAACTGCCTGTGGACATCTAGTGTGTGGAATATGAACTCCGCTTTGTTAGAGTATTTTGGGAAAAAAACTGGAAGCTCTAACGATTGTTGTAAGCAGAAACTAGAACAAACTTTAGGGACAAAGGAAGGATTTGGTCTGAGGGATACTCTGTCTTTGTGAAAAACTAAGTACGGGGGTTTTAATGACAAAGCTTGAAGCTCTGAAACTCTTCTGGCAGAAGTAATAGCCACCAGAAAAGCTGTCTTCCATGATAGAAACTTTAGATCACATGTAGCTGCCGGTTCAAAGGGGAAAGAAGTCAAGGCACGTAACACTATATCGAGATCCCATGGAGGTGCAGGATGAGAAATCGGAGGTCTTAATAGAGCAGCACCTTTCAAGAAGGTCTTACACAATCTGTTGCTCATTAAAGGTGGGTCTATCGATTGGTGAAAATTAGAAATTGCTGCCAATTGTACCTTGATGGTAGAAACTGAAGAGCCTTGATTGAAAAGAGAAGTTAAAAATTTTAGTACTTCTGCCACGGGAACAGAAATGGGGTCCAGGCCCCGGAGTTGAGCCCAAATAGCAAATCTTTTCCATTTGCTAGAATACAGTTTCTTTGTAGCAGATTTATGAGCCGAAGACAATATGTGTACAACATCTGGATCCAATGTATGACTCCTAACTATAGTCGGAAGAGGAGGAGCCAAGCCGTCAATTTTAAGGTGTGTAGGGACTGGTGGAATAGTCCCGACAGATGAACCAGTAGGTCTGGGATCTGATCCAGGAACCATGGACCTTCCAGAGCATATTTCCGAAGATAGGGAAACCATACTTGACGGGGCCAGTAAGGAGCAATTAAGATCATTTTGCTTCCCAAGAGAGATGCCTTTTGAATCACCCTGGGAAGGAGAGGAACTGGAGGGAAGGCATAAAGCAAGCCGGTGGGCCAAGGACAGACTAGCGCGTCCATGGGGCTCTTCCCCGGAGCTGGGGTTAGGGAGAAGAATTCTTTGCACTTCGCATTCAGAGCAGTCGCGAATAAGTCGCAATATGGAACTCCCCATTTGTTGAAAATCTGACTTGCCACTGTCATATTCAGAGACCATTCGTGGGGAGAGAGGATGGTTCTGCTCAATCTGTCGGCTATCACATTGGACTTGCCCGGTATGTGAGTAGCCACTAGGAAGCGTTTGGTCGAGACTGCCCATTCCCAAACTCTCATGGGTTCTCTGCAAAGAGGGTAGGATCTGGTCCCTCCCTGTTTGTTCAGGTACCAGACAACTGACATGTTGTCTGAGTGAACAGCAATTACGTCCTGAGGGAGGTAATCGTGAAGGGCTTGAAGAGACAGAAGTACTGCCCTCATTTCTAAGATGTTGATATGAAGTAAAGTCTCTTCCGGGTGCCATTTGCCTTGGACTGACCTGCCCAGGGAATGCCCCCCCCACCCCATCTGGGAGGCGTCCGTGGTCAAAGTGGCCGTCGGAGGAGGTAGAACAAAGGGTCGTCCCTGTTCCAGATTGGAGGGCACTAGCCACCAGCGAAGGTCCCATTTGCATGTTTGCGTGATCCATATGAGGTGACTGAGAGGGAGTTCCTGAAAGGACCACTGAGCTGAAAGAAGCCACTGGAGAATTCTCATGTGCAACCTTGCCAAGGGGACTAGAAGAACCATGGCGGACATAGATCCCAATAGCTGCAGGACCATTCTGGCTGGGGCTTTGGACCTGGGAAGTAAGGCTCGAACTTGAGTCTGTATGGTTTGAATTCTGTCTGTAGGCAGATAGACCCGCATTTGGTTTGAGTCTATCTCTACCCCTATGAATCTTATTCGTTGAGATGGCAGCAACACAGACTTTGGCCAATTGAAGGTGATTCCAAGGGAGTTGCCCAGTGATACAGTGGCTTGTAGGCTCCGCAGTAGTAGATTCTTGGAGGTGGCAGTTAGGAGCCAGTCGTCTAGATACGGAAACACCTGGAATCCTAGACTTCTCAGGTGAGCAGTCACGACTGCCAAGCACTTGGTGAACACCCTGGGGGCTGTGGTGAGACCAAAGGGCAGCGCGCGGAACTGAAAATGACTGCCTCCTAGGCTGAAGCGCAGATGTCTCCTGGACGCTTGATGTACCATGATATGGTAATAAGCGTCCTTGAGATCTATGGAGCACATCCAAA
The DNA here is from genome assembly GCF_019279795.1 of Protopterus annectens. NCBI lineage: Eukaryota > Metazoa > Chordata > Ceratodontiformes > Protopteridae > Protopterus > Protopterus annectens. Next base: position 289,912,011 of record NC_056747.1, on the reverse strand, counting down.
CACCCTTCTCCAGCAATGGGAGAATGGTTTGTAGGGTGACCATCCGGAACTTGGACTTTTTGACTGAACGGTTTAGGATGCTGAGGTCCAAAATGGGCCTCAAGTCCCCGGTCTTTTTTGGCACCAAAAAGAATCTTGAGTAAGTCCCTAATCCGATCTGGTCTACGGGGACCGGTTGGATGACTCCTTTTTGCAGCAGCTTTAAAGCTTCTGAGGCTGCAGTATCCCGCTGACTGGGTGGCGGGTCCGGGATTTTTTTGGACTGAAAGGGGGGATGAGAGAATGGGATGGAGTAACCTCCGGCGATAATTCGAAGCACCCATCGGTCCTGAGTGATACCTTCCCAGGCTTTTAGGTGCTTCGAGAAACGACCCCCGACTGGCTCCGGAGCAGCACAGCCGGGCAATCCCTCAGGGACTATGAAAGGCTGAAGAGCCACGAAAGGACTCGCGGTCTCCAGTGTTGCGAGGGCCTCTGCCGCCTCTGGGACGGCGTCTTCCGGAAGAATTTCCCCCTCCTCTGCCTCTGGAAGGGGAATCCTCCTGCTGAGAGGGGTAAGGCTTCTGAGATCTACGGAACCACATCTTCCCTCCTCTTTTAGCCTTGGGATAAGGCCGAAAGGGAGTGGAAAATCGTGCCCCTACGGCAGTCAGAGTCTTACCTTCCTGTTCACAGAGGGTTAGTGTGTCCTTTACCTTGGGTCCAAACAGGGAGGACCCATCAAAGGGGGCGTCAGCAAAGGAAGACTTGAAGGCCTCCGCGAAATGACACAGGCGGAGCCAGGCTCGTCTCCGTAGAGCAATGCCTGTACCCGCCGCTCTACTCGCCCCTTTGGCCGCATAAGAAATGAGCCTCATGGACGAGTTCGAGATGGACGACACTGTAGCCAGCTGAGAGCCAACCGTCTGGGCCAGCTCCTCAGGCAGGTTACCCAAGAGGGTATCGGATAACTCATTAATCAGATCCCTCTGAAATCTGGTAAAGTGCGTAAGGTAGTTCAAGGACCTCAATGTAAAGGCCGCTGAACTGAGGGTGCGCTTGCCGTACCGATCCATGCTCCTAGACTCCTTATTAGGAGGATGGACGGACGTCGAAGCCTCTGCTACATCTTGCTGGGTAGCAGATGCCACCACCAAAGCATCTACAGCCACACCTTTAGTTAGAAATTCTTTATCAGGGGGTGCCGAGAGGAACTTATTCGGACGAGCAGGCACCGGTTCCACAGAGTCTGGGTGTTCCCACACCCTTCGACAGATCAAATCCAAGAGCTCATCGAAGGGCGGAGACACCCAGGAGGCGGAGGGCTGAGCCCCGAAGGCCTTCAGGAACACTGACTCATCAGCAGAGGGTGGTTTGGACTGCCAGCCGCCTCGTTGTTTTAGGGCTTCCAGGATGTCTGCAAAGGAGACATCATCCGAGGACGACTTTGGGGACCCCTCTGCATCATCAAGATCAGTGTCTGATGTCAGAGACTCATCAGGGGAGTCAACGTGCTTCCTCTTGCACGATCTCTTCCTGGGGGGTTCTTCCGAAGAGGCTTCAGAAGGACCTCCAGGAGGGGGAGAAACACCAGCAGGGGTAACCTGAGGCCCAGGGGCTCCGCTGTCTAAGGACAGGGGAACTGCCAAAGACCCAGTCTCCGTATGCAGGGATGGCGCTGGGGAAACCGTGGAGGTAGCCAAGGAAGATTTGGCTAATGCACTCCTCATAGCCCTGAAGGCGGGACCACCAGAATCCTGGGAGGGTCCCACCTCCGTGGCCACGACAGTGGACGGCACTCCCGCCGACGCACCAAGAGGGAGACTTGGGACCGAAAGCATCAATCCCGAAGCCTCCCCCCCAGGGCCGAAGGAGGAAGTCCGTGTACTGAACTCCGACCCAAGAGCCGGAGTTGGAGCAAGGGTCGGGCCCGACCCTAAAACCTCCACCGGTTCCATCAGTGCCGGCTCCAACAGTGCCGAAGCTGTTGGAGGAGGAACCACAGTAGGGGAGTGGACCATCGGCTCCGAAGCCGAATGGGCTGGAGTCGAAACTAGCTTTTGGAACACTGGAGACTGGAAGAGTCTAAGGAGCACCCTGTCGATGTCCGAATCAGACATCTTGGATGATCTAGAGGATACCGATCGGGCCCGAACCGATTTCTCCATCGGCTCCGAAGGGCTCTGGGACCGGCTCCGAATGGACTCTACCACTATCGGCTCCGAGGGAGATCTCAAGGTAATTTCCCTCGGTGCCGATAAGGACTTTGGCTCCGAAGGGGAAGAGTCTGAGCCGGTAACCCTTATCGGCTCCAATATCAGTGGAGCCGATGAGGGTGACCCGCCTCTCGACGCTCCAGTCCTCGGCTCCGAAACCAGAGGGGTCGAGGCTGGAGGCATCGAGGCAGACCGTTCTGCCCTCGGCTCCGAAGTCCGTGGAGCCGATGGAGAAGTCTACTTAGATTTTTTTGCAGTCGGTTCCGACTGACTGGTCGGAGCCGACGCTTTCTTCTTTTTGGAAGGAGAAGGAGAGGAAGATAAAGCCTCCTCGAAGGATGGCTTGATTAACCCCTTGAGGATTAATTTGTTCTTCCTCTCCTGGAGGACTCTTGATGAGAAAGCGTGGCACACACTACACGACTCTTGTAGGTGCTTGGCACCTAAGCAATAGACGCACGAGGAGTGGTCGTCCGTTATGGACATTTTGAAACCACACCTCGTGCATTTCTTAAACCCGGAGGGTTTGTGTTCTTTAGACATAGCCAAAGTCAAACACAGCTGTCTACAAACAATCAAAAAAGAAGGGTTACAGCAAGTAACAAAATCCCTACTTTAATATTTTAAAGTTTAAAAAAAATATATATTTTTTTTTTTTTTTTTTTTTTTTTAAATACAGTAAGAAACAATTTTCTATAGAAGAAGATAGATAGAGAGGGTCAAGACCCTCTAACTTAAACGGGTACTTGACCCACACACAAAAAACCAAGGTAGTAGAAACAACAGGAGAAAGGCCCCTCTAAGTTAAACGGAAGACCTTCCCTGACAGGAAAAAACACGAAATCCTCTACCAAAACTACCAATACACATTCGTACAACAACAATATAGCAACAATAGCTGTTAAAACAGCTTTTGGGTTTAAATCAAGCAAATTTCTGACAGGAAAAAGCCTAAATAAATAGTACTTAGCCCAGCCAAGTTGAGACCACGTCTAAGCTTTGTAAGCGGCAAACGAGATCTGGGGGATCAGTGGTGGTGCATCCTGGGATAAAGATAGATCAGCCAATAAGAGGCCTCGCTCTATAGCATAAGCGTGCCGAGTCGGAGCCGAGGGATCGGCTCCGAGCCCATCAGTACAGAATGTAGGCGAGATAGGATCACATAACATCCTCTGATTCAAATGATCATGCACACGTTTTTTTTTTTTCTGTTACAATAATTACTCTTGTTTTATACCTCATAAAACTAATATTACATATTCTGAAGCAACTGTTACATTCCAATCTCACATTTCTTCATTTATATGCATTACCAAACTGGATTACAATTTAATTACGAAATTAGTTATGAAAATAAAATTGCCAAAAATTCCAAAGACAACCACAAGGCATTCTATAGTTATGTCAAGAATCGAAATGGCAATGCTCAGACATGCTCTGAGCTACAACAGAATAGCATAAAATATACTGATCCCAAGGATATTGCCAATATCCTGGCAGATCGATTTAGTGCAAACTTCACCCCCCTCTCACCCCCTAAAGGGCCCATCTCAATACCAAAAGATTGCCAAATTCCGGCAATCACAGCCACACAAGTAGAAACCGCACTCTCCAAAGCTAAGAATACAGTATCCATGGGACCAGATGACATCCCGGGCTGTGTGCTACATGAACTACAAAATGAACTGGCACCTCACCTAAGTGTCATGTTTAATCATAGCCTCATCTCAGGCTTCGCGTCCACTGAGTGGCGCACAGCTACAGTTATCCCACTCCACAAGGGGGGATCCACCTTGGATCCCGGAAACTACCGTCCCATCAGTCTGACAAGCCTTATCTGCAAGGCCATGGAGCGTATTATCATGGAACTTATAAACAAAGACATTGGCAACCTTCAAACACTGGACCCCACCCAGTTTGGGTTTGTGAAAGGCCAATCTTGTCTCCTGAACCTGATTGACTTCTTCGAATCAGTCTCCAGAGCTGTGGACGAGGGTAAGGTGGTCCACACAGCTTATCTGGACCTCACCAAGGCCTTCGACATCATCCTCCTCTCTGGAATCATAGATAAACTTATTAAGCTGGGTATAGTCACTTGATGGGTTGCCAACTGGCTTACTGACAGAACCCAGACTGTAAAAGTAGCCAACTCCAAATCCAGCTCCAGACAAGTGGAGTACCTAAGGGTTCAGTCCTGGGACCGCTCTTGTTTGGAATCTACTTCTGTGAAGTACAGGCCAACACTAAGGGGGGCTCTGGCTAACAAAGTTTGCAGATGACTGCAAACTGGGAGTCATTACTGAATCCCCAAATGATGTGGATATTCTACAAAAGGGCCTTACAGAAAAGATGCTTGGTGCCAGAGCCAAGGGCTCAAGCTTAATGCCAAGAAATGTATAATTATCCACTTTGGGAAAAACCATGTACCCATGAATTACTACATAGGTGGCAATACACTAAACACCGAAAGTGTGATGAGAGACTTAGGGACACAGGTGGTCAGTGGTCTCACCTTTGATAACCACATCACCACAACAGTCAGGAAATCCTGTGTGGCACACCTCATCACTAAGGGCTTTTCATCCAAAAAAAGGAGGTCATTGTCCCACTGTACTCATCACTCATTAGACCCATTATAGAGTACAACGCCCCGTTTGGTATGTACCTCACAAGACATCTGCAACGGCTGGAAAGGCCGCAGAAATACCGCACTAAAGGAATCACAAGCCTAAAGCACATGCCCTATACTGACCATCCACAAAAACTGGTAACCACAAAAATTCACTGTGGAAGTCCAATTAAGGGAGAGAACATAAAGGAAACAGTTTATTAAACAAATCTTGCACGAACACACACAGATACACTAACGCTGCAAATCTCACTAATACGTTTTAGTTCCACACTTCATCAGATGTAAAAAGCAGAAAAGCCACAAAGAACTGATTTTATATAACATTTGAACTAGTGGCTTGGAAAAAAGAACTAATCAAATCAAACTATCAATTTATCACTTCAAAACATGAATATGCATGTCTGACCTCATGAATATGCAAGTTTAAAATCGGGAACTTGTAAAACATGTATAAAACTCTAAAAACACTTTATTTTAAACTAAGAAATAAATTAATTACAGATGTAAAAGGCTGGTAACACATTACAAAATATATTAAATATATACCTAAATAAAAACTTAATAAATAATGATATATTACAATCAGCTAATAGAATATGGTACATAAATGCCCTCTAGTGGACAAAGATGCCAATTACAACTTGGCTGATCTTATTTTTAAAACTAGAAGAATAGACAGCATATCATTTAAACTTGGGAATTTCATGGCTTCTAAAACAATTTGCCAATAAAGCTCACGATACTCATGTTTTGTTTCCCACATGCCCCCTCTGATTTCCTTAAGGACTACTTCTAAAACAAAAATAGAGCTTGTGGACAAATGGACTTAGGACGAAATAAAGCATTATTAGAATTAGATTTACTTATTTCATACATGTGATCGTAAATGCGTGTTTTTAATTTTCTCTCTGTCTTGCCAATATAAAACGAATTACATGTCTTGCACAATGCAAGATACACTAATCCACTGGTATTACAATTGGCAAAACATTTACTTGTAAGAGTTCTGTCCCTGCTCCTTATTTCCAACGAAGTGGTATTAATAAGATAGGGGCACTGAGAGCACGCACCACATTTAAAAGTCCCTACCCGTGTGGTAATAAAATATTTTGTAGAAGAACTACCATATTCAAAAAGACTTTTAAAATTCCTTTCTTTTCTATATGTAAAAGTTAATGAATTCTTGAAAAGGGGTCCCAAATCTGAGATTTCCTTGAATTTCTCCCACTCTTTACTAATGATTTTCCTAATAATACCTGCATCACCATTAAAATCTAAAACATAAGCTGCCTTACATTCACTAGGGGTGTTTCAACTGACTAGAAAAAACATCACTAGGAGCATCCACTCTAAAAAAAAAAATATGTGCAAATCTACCTGATCTACCATTTTTGACCTCTGTTGCAACATGCTCAATTAAATGAATAGGGTAGCCTCTCTCTAGAAACATTTGACCCACAAACTCGCACTCTTTATAAAAATCTTCATCAACAGACGTCATACGACTCATTCTAACCAGTTGTCCTTTTATAAGATTCCTTTTTTGAAAAAAAGGGTGACCGCTGGTAAAATGGAAAAGGTATTTTTTCTGTATACTTTTGAAACAAACATACCTTTATCCATTGTAATATGCACATCCAAATAAACAAGCTCCTGTGATTTAAAATTGTATGTTGTTGTGTCTTTTGGCTTTTCCCGGTTAGGGGTCGCCACAGCGGAACTCCGGTCCGCTAATGATTGGCAGTAGATTTTTACGTGCCGAGTTGCCAGCCCTGACGCACAACCTTCAACGAAGGTAAGTCCATTCACGCATGTCTCCACACAGAAGACGTTCTAGCTGAGAATCGAACAGGACAACGTCTTACTGTGAGGCGACAATGCTACCGCAGCACCACCACCGCAGTCTAATTCCAAAGATTGTGATGTACTTTTTAAGTATTCCAAGAAATTGTACAACCTATCCATACTATCGGTCCAAAAAATTACAATATCATCCAAAAAAATGCTTGTAAAGAGACCAACAACTATTAAATTCACTATTCAACACACATGCGTTTTCCCACCAGGTTAAAATAATGTTAGCATAAGTGGGGGAACATTTGGCTACCATAGCCACACCTTTAGTTTGTTTATAGAATTCACCTTCGTAAAACGTACAGTTATTTTTTAAAATAAGCTCTATTAACATTAAACAAGTATTAAAATCATTACTAGAAAAATGGCCATCAGAAATCATTGCTTGTTCCAACCATTGGAGCCCTATGTCAAGGGACCCCTTTTTCAAGAATTCATTAACTTTTACATATAGAAAAGAAAGGAATTTTAAAAGTCTTTTTGAATATGGTAGTTCTTCTACAAAATATTTTACTACCACATGGGTAGGGACTTTTAAATGTGGTGCGTGCTCTCAGTGCCCCTATCTTATTAATACCACTTCGTTGGAAATAAGGAGCAGGGACCGAAGTCTTACAAGTAAATGTTTTGCCAATTGTAATACCAGTGGATTAGTGTATCTTGCATTGTGCAAGACATGTAATTCGTTTTATATTGGCAAGACAGAGAGAAAATTAAAAACACGCATCTACGAACATATGTATGAAATAAGTAAATCTAATTCTAATAATGATTTTGTCATAAGTCCATTTGTCCACAAAATCTATTTTTGTTTTAGAAGTAGTCCCTAAGGAAATCAGAGGGGGCATGTGGGAAACAAAACTTGAGTATCATGAGCTTTATTGGCAAATTGTTTTAGAAGCCACGAAATTCCCAGGTTTAAATGATATGCTGAATATTCTTCCAGTTTTAAAAAGATCAGCCAAGTTGTAATTGGCATCTTTGTCCACTAGAGGGCACTTATGTACCATACTCTATTAGTTTTATTTATTTTATTTATTTATTTATTTATATTTGTTGACCAGGAGTGTCCGACTGAACGTAGGTCCATTTTCAGCGGAGGCCCGGGGAGAAAAGCTCCACAGTTAAAATAAACAGACAGTAGTTGCATTGGATTACATAGCGATTAACAATTTACATAGCAATTATTTACAACATATTTACAGATAGGTTCATAGGTTCATACTAGGCTATCTGCCCAAGGGCATTTATAAGCCTAGCCCATAGTTATGTGGCTTTCGCCACCCCTTTAGTTTGAATAAAAACTATGCCTATCATTTTGCTGTGCCTCTGTCAAGCAGTGACACTGAAGTAATCCCTGGGGTATATCTGCAATCTCCCATCCATTGGTCAAGATTCCTCTTGAACAAGGCCAGAGAGGTGCTCTGCCTCACATGTACCGGGATTTTGTTCCACAGCATAGGGAGTCTCTGGGTGATGAATCTGTCCCTCCAGCACGTTCTATTTATAACCGTGTCAAGGTTTAAGTCTCCCGCCCTTGTGACTCATGACCCCTGGTTTACATGAAGAACATAGTACATCAGTAGACAACTAGAATCTATCTGTGAAGTACATAACAGATATTAACAAATGTTATAATAAGAAGTTCCTGCTGTATAATAAGTACTAGGCTTATGAGCATCTGAGCTTGCTATAATCAAGGTAGTTAGTGGGGTGGAAAGAAACGTAGTGGTTGGATGGGGTGGATGATATTAGAGTGGGAGTTGCAAGGGCATAGCCAGCATGTTTTTACGTGCACTTTTAGTAAAGTTTTGAAGTGGGTGCATGATGGTATGGAGGTAATTGTGGGTGGAAGGGAGTTCCATAATTTGGCTATGGTGCAAGAGAATAGTGCTTCACCAGCAGAGTTATTGGATTTAGTGATCTGCAAGTGATTTTTGTTGCTGGATCTTAGTGGTCTGGTGATGCGATAGGGTTGGAGTAGATTCTGGAGGGATGGGACATTTAGTGGATGGTTTACTAGTTTGTGGGCGAGTGAGAGTTGATACCATTGAAGGAGGTGAGGGAGTTCAAGCCAGCCCAGTTCAGCAACTGAGAGACAGTGGTGACTACGGTAGGATGCCCCTGTGGCGAATTTGGCAATTTTGTTGTAGCAGGTCTCTAGCTTGTTTAGATCGCATTGCCTGTTGATTAGTTGATTGTAATATATCATTATTTATAAAGTTTTTATTTAGGTATATATTTAATATATTTTATAATGTGTTACCAGCCTTTTACGTCTGTAATTTATTTCTTAGTTTAAAATAAAGTGTTTTTAGAGTTTTATACATGTTTTACAAGCTCCTGGTTTTAAATGTGCATATTCATGAGGTCATACATGCATATTCATGTTTTGAAGTGATAAATTGATAGCTTGATTTGATTGGTTCTTTTTTCCAAGCCATAGTTCAAATGTTATATAAAATCAGTTCTTTGTGGTTTTTCTGCTTTTTACATCTGATGAAGTGTGGAACGAAAACGTATTAGTGAGATTTGCAGCGTTAGTGTATCTGTGTGTGTTCGTGCAGGATTTGTATAATAAACTTTGTTTCCTTTATGTTCTCTCCCTTTATTGGACTTCCACAGTGAATTTTTGTGATTACTAGTTTGGGTTTTCGCTGTCATCTCTTTTTTTAGTCACATCTACAAAAACTCCCACTATACTCTGTGGCATATCGTCTACTCAGAGGTGATCTCTGCTTAACATATAAGGCCATGTCAAACTCTGAGCTGTTGGACATGCTCCACTTAAAGAAATCCCAATCCCACAGAGCCACACGCTTCAGGGATCTAAACCTTGTCATCACAATGAACAAAACATGCTGCAGGGATAGGTTCCTGACTCAGCGACTCCCAATACTGTGGAATAGATTGCCCATAAATGTCAAGCAGAGCACCTCCTTGGCGCTCTTCAAAAGGAACCTTGACGATTGAATGGGAGATGGGAAATTCACCCCGGGGATCACGTCAGTCTCCCTGCTAGACACGGGCCCAGCGAAGTAAATATTGCTAGAAGAAATATCCAGGGAATTGTTATGGTTAGGCTTGTACAGGCCATAGGGCCAATAGCCTAGTACCAACCTATGAACCTATAACTCAAAGTACTTCACCACCATTCTAAAAATGAATCATAAGCCTACTGCTGTTTTATAGGTGTCTACAAAATGTATTAACTTTTGAAAAATACTTCACGCATTAACAGATCTTAGGAAACAATATACTCGCTACTTAATTTTCCTCCCAGTCACTTTTCCTTTCATTAAGTGGTCACCATCGTTGCAGGGTCAGAATAAACTTAAATGTTGATCTATAAATCCGGCATTAAGAACTGTTGGAACAAGAACATATTTACTAACTGCCTTATGCATTCCTGATAAGAAGGTAACCTTTGCATTACTTCCAATGGCTAAATTCAGAAGATTACACTTCCACCAAAACTTTTGAGTGTTGCTATACAGATGAAGCATTAAGAATTCTTGGACTAAGAAAATATTTAGTAACTGCCTTACGCATTCCTGATATGAAGGTAACCTCAACCTTACACTAAAATTCAGAAGCTTATATTTTCCCCAAAGTTTCTCCATCTTTTCCATATCCCTAAAAACATCTTAAAAGTAATTACTAAAAGTATCCACATCAAAATCAAATCCCCTCCCCATATCATTTGCCTTTTGGCACATAAATGAGAAAATACTATCTTACTGTCAGCCTTTTTTATAACAACATACAGATGTCTTAGTCATTACGGCTATAAAGTACCAGCTATTATTAAAGTTTCTCTTGAGCAAAGGGATCACAATCCTGGGAGTGTGGAACAGGATAGTATTTATTTAATACACTCTTTCTCCCTGGACCCCCCTTTGGCTAGCTAGCTCACACACCCGGGCTTTAGTTGCTCTATTGATACACCTGATCCCCCACTACCCATCTTTAGTGTAAGAGTTGAGCATAAGCAGTGAGAGGCCATCATTCATGGAAGGTACAAGTGTGTTATGCTTACAACCTACCCCCCCCCCACTCCAAATGCTAGCAAGCAGAGTTACATTCACTGAAGCCTGTTGTGCTTTCTTTCCTTCTGAGCATATGCATGCTCTTTTTATATATGCTCTGCAATAGAAAGCTACTACAAAAGCACAGTCTGGCAAGACCAAGCAATGTCCTCAGCTCCTAAGCTGTCTGCTATACACCCATGTTATCACCAGGTTTTACCTGTACAGTGGAATGGACTGCCTTCCCCAAGATGGCTAACCTACATTCAGTCACTTATTCTCATCCTCCCTGGCTGATCCTACCACTGTCTGGATCTGTTGTTGATACTGGGCTGTCATAGTTATAGGGCTTTATCACTCTGTACTACAAAGCCAGAGGGAATAGGGGAGGATTGTCCACAGTGAAAACAATGTCAGGACAGACCCTGGAGAGGAGAGTGAGGAGGACAGGAGTGGTAACAGGAAAGGGATGGACCAGGCCTCATGTCATGGCCCATCTTAGGAATAATGATCACACAAGTACAGACAGTGGACAAAGGACTAGAAGGATGGGCACATGGATGTCAGAAGAATGGCTACATTGCGGCTTTCTTAGATGTCTAACCCTAACCAGTTTCTAAAGTCAGTGTACTCTGAAACTAAAACTGTGGGCCTACAATACACGGCTACATCAGTAGACAAGTGAGAATGCATTTGGGTACACAGGCAAATGGAAGGAGGCACACGTGAGGGAGGAACCGTTTGTAGGAGACAGTCACCATCACAGTAACAGAGAAGCAGCACTGTGGCACAGAAATAAAACCTTGACTATGACTCGGATAATCAGAGTTTCATTAGTGAATTGGTCAGTGGAAGATATCAGAACGGCAGACACGAATGACAAATGCCAGGTTGTCTACTTTTGGGGGGAAGACTGGTGGCCTGGTGTCTATTTCATCAATATGGAAGCAGAGGCTTTCAAATGAAAAAGCTCTACCCTGAGATGTGGACTTTGCTTAACAAGCTAGCAATGACAGCGTCCATCAGTATATGGCACAGCACATTCACATGCAAGACAAAGGCACAATAGGCCCTTATGGTGACAAAGGTGTTCATATCAGCTATCAAAAGGCAAGGTTACTGCCTAAAAGGAAAAAAAAAACAAATAGGAAGATGGCATGAATGACAGCTTCCACAAAAGGTTCTTGCTCTATGGAGAGCTGATGGTAAGCAAGCAGTGGGGGGATGGAGCATAAAAAAAGATGGGGATGAAAGAAGAAAAGAACAGGGAAGTATTTGAAGAACATCAAGCAGGAGGACATGCAGAATCAGGGCGGGGGGTAGTGAGCATGAATGATGCTTGATAAAGTAGGAAAAGGCAAAAAAGGTGGTTGAAGGTTGATGCTGTGCAATGTCAGGAGACTGTAAAAAGAATAAAGATATGCAGACTGTTCTGACGTCAGATAACATGGACAATACCTCCACCACAAAGACTTGGAGAATGAATAAAGTGAATGGGATGTGACAGTTCCAGGCAACCATAATTTTAGGAATGAAAGGAAATGAAAATAGCACTGGCGGTTTATGTAAGAGATGCCACAGGTTGTAAGATGATGGAGGGAAGAAAATGAAATAGAAAAGCAGGACAAAATGGAGGCAGTGAGGAAGTTAAGCAAAGGATCATAGGAGGTTACTAGGCTAATGGCTCTGAGGCCCTAAAAACCTAGCCAAGTTTTTTCTCCTCTTTTAATGAAACTAATAGTAGACCTGACTCAACACCTTCTGACCCTGTCCAGAAGGGACGCAAGTGAAACCTAGGGGTGAATCTGTGATTCCCCATCCAATTATCCAGATTACGCTTGAAAAGGGTCGGTGAAGGACTCCATTTTACTAGGACTGGAAGCTTATTCCAGTGTAGGAGAGCCTCTGGGAGATGAACCTGTCTCTCTAGCAGGTCCTGTTAGTGTCACTTTTCATGTTGAGGTTGCTAGAGTGGGTGCAGTGAATACCATTTGTCCTGCTAATGTGTAGCATTTCCATCAGGGCACTATCTGCTGCTGCCCTATAGGCTAGGCAGAGATCACTCACAGAGTAGTCTGCATGACACAGAGTATAGTGACAGGGATTTTAGTTTATCAGCAAAGGACAGGTGCTGGACATCTTTTCTTTGTAAGGTACCTCTGAGGTCTTTCCAAGTGTTGGAGGTGCCGAGCAAGGTACATACCAAAGGGTGCATTGCACTCAATAATTGGTCTAATAAAGGAGGAGTACAGGGGGGTTAGAACCTTTTTTTTTTCTGGAAGCAATGTCCTTATTGATGAGACGGGCAACACAGAAGTCTTTCCTTACTATTGTGGAAACGTGATGGTCAAAGGAGAGGTTGCTGTCAACCTGTGTGCCCAGATTTCACTACGGATTGGATACTTAAGGTACTGTTGTTAATGCGGTACTTTGCAGGGATGTCTCCCTTGCCAAAGGGGATGATGATGATGATGATGCACTTTTTAGTGTTTAACTAGAGCCTGTGACTTTGGCACCAATAAGACGTTTCTGGAGGGTGTCACTGTCACTAGGGGATTCAATGATTGCATCAAGTCATCTGCAAACTTTGTTAGTCACACAGCCTTTTTTGTTCTGTACTTCTGAAAAATGAATACTGATCAATAGTGGCCCCAGCACCGAGCCTTGTGGTACTCTACTAGTAACTGGTCTGAAGATGGTTGAACAGTCTCCTATTTTAACTGTGTGTGTTCTGTTGGTGAGCCAGTTTGCAACCCACCTGACCATATACTGGTTTACATTCAGATGGGTAAGTTTATCAATGATATTTGAGTAGGGAATGGAGTTGAAGGCCTTCACTAGGTCTAAATAGACAGTATGTACAGTTTTGCCTTCATCTAGGGCTTTGCTAACTGTCTTGAAGTTCACCAAGTTTAGTAGGCACGTTCTCCCTTTGATGAAACCAGACTAGGATGGGTCTAGTGTTTGGAGGTCTCCTATATCCTTGTTGATAAGGTTCACGATAATTCTCTCCATGGCCTTGCATATAAGGCTGGTCAGACTTATGGGTCTGTAATTCCTGGAGTCAGCACAGGAACCCCTTTGTGGAGGGGGATGACAGTGGCAGTTTTCCAGTCTGCAAGAACATAGCCAGTGCTTAGACATGGTTAAAGAGGGTACTCAGAGGTACAGCTAACTCTTGCTTTAAGCAATTTAGGAAGCAGCCAGTGATGTTTGATCCCATAAAGGCCATGTTTTTAGCCTTGGAAAGGGCTTTAAGTACCTGTTCCTTAGAGATTTCTGGGGGAGGACATGTAGGAGGGATGTCTTGTGGTATATATTGGGCGGAGACAGGAGGGAGAATTTCTCACTGAACCTATCTGCCAGCATGTTAGCAATATCACCAGGTTCGGTGTATACCGTGCCATTTACAACATGTTCTGTGCAAATCTGGGATTTTTCTTTGAGGCTGCAGACGTAGGCAAAGAATGCTATAATGCTGCACTTGGCTAGGGTGGCCAAATTAGATTCATAGTCACCTTTGGATTTTTTCACTAGGTGTCTTATTTGCTTATTTAGGTCGAGGAGGGAGTCATCTGAGTTTGGGGACAGTCTCCTACTGCTTTTACACAGCAGTTTCTTTACAGTATGGTACAGCTGAGTCGATGCAGCTGTGAAGGTGTTTCTACAAGGCTTTGGTATAAACCTTGGCATAGGTGTCTTTGCCATCAGTAGGGGTAGGGGCTATGAAACTAGTAATATCGTCTCGTAAGAGATTATAGTTTGCTTTGGAGAAATGTTTTAGTCATATCCACCTAGGGAAGGGTCAGACGTTATTGTTACTTCTAGTGTGACTAACCTGTTGTCAGACCTCACTAGAGATGACTTTACCTTGTGGTGGTGCAATAATCATTCATGTTCATAAGTACTACATCCAAAATGTTTGAACCCCTAGTGGGAATGTCCACTGACTGGTCCAGGGCATTAGAGTTTACAAAGTTCAAGAATCTCTGGGCGATTGTACTAGTACAGGTGTAGTTAGCCCAATTTATTGATGGGTAGTTGAAGTCTCTCAAAAGCAGGGTGTTTGGTGATTTGTTGATGGACTCCAGGAGTTTCAGGTAGGCATTGTGGGTGTCCTGGTTCATGGAGGGGGTCCTATAACTGTAGATAATTTGGAAAGGAGTTTTACCTACAGACAGTTGTACTTGAAGTAATTTGAGGGAGCCATTTAGTCTTATCAATCTGGAGGAGTATTTGTCTTTAATAAAAATTGATACTCCTCCTCCTCCTTTGGATTTCCCGCTCTCAGTTGATGGTCTGAGCAACTGAAAGGCGTTGTAACCCATGGTTGGGGTGCTTTCCGCAGCCTTGAACCAGGCCTCTGTAAAAGCACAGATGTCAGCATTCTCCAAGGTGAGGGCAGCTTCCAACAAGTGCAGTTTTAGGTTTAGACTCTTAGTGTTTAGCAGCATGACCCTGATGTCGGTTTCTGAAGAATAATTTATGTTGGAAATTTTGCACTTGTGACATTGGTTTAAAAAGGCACTACGGGGAGGCAAGAGCCTTTGCCAGAAACCAAAATCCTAGGGGTGATAGGTGAAGACCATCTCTAGTAAAGCATCGAGGTATATCAACCATATCATCCCAGACTGACAGGAATTGGATCCCCTTAGAATGACAACTAAGCCAACTGCGAAGTCAAACATCTTTTGCTTGTATTGCGGCATCATCCTAGGTGAGGGTAGTATGCTGCTTAAGGCTAGGGGCATACCTGCCTGGGACACGTAATCAGAGAGCTCAGTCATGATTCTCTTCATATAGTGACAGAGTCACAACAGCACTTGCTGCCGAGAGACTTGAGTGCATGTGTGATGTTCCGGATCCTGGCACCAGACAGACAGCTAACCATGACTTCTCCTTATCCAACCTGGTAAGTGGCACATCAGCGCATCTCACTACAGAATCACCTATGACTAGTATATTTGTTTTTTTGTGTTACGCCTTAAAGACTTACTTAGTGAGACACTAGCATGTGTGTTTTTATGTGTACTGTATTTATCTGCAAGTGAACTATGTGTGGTGTGCTTGTGTTTGGGAGAACTCTGTGCTTTGGGTAGGTTTTTATAGAGGACCTCTGCATATCTGGGGTTATGTGTTGGTTGCGTGGTGAGTGAGGGCAGTGAGATGCGAGTGCTGACAACCTGCTTAGGGTCAGGTACACTGACTGGTGAGTGAGGGAACTGTGATTCTATGTTTTTATGTAGATGCATCTCTTGCATGTTGGGTTGGAGTATTGTAAAAGAAGAGGGTTGTCAGTGTACATGAGGCAATTGCTACATTGCCTCAGGATGCCTAATTCGACCAGGTAGGCAGTAGAAATGGTGGGGTATTGCCCTTCCACAGTGCTAGGTAATAGGTGTGATTGGTAACAGGGATTGGCCAGAAATGACCAGTTGGGGATCCTGTAAGAGGGTAGTCCACTAGTATAGATGAGAACTAGAGAGGGTTCATAGGTTGGTACTAGGCTATCAGCCCTAGGGCCTATACAAGCCTAGCCATAACAATTCCCTGGCTATTTCTTCCCACATTATTTACTTTCCTGGACCCCTGTCTAGCAGGGCGACTGACATGATCCCTGGGGTGAATTTCCTTTCTCCCATCCAATCGTCAAGGTTCCTCTTGAAGAGGTCCAAAGAGGCACTCTGCTTGACATGTATGGGCAATCTATTCCAGAGTCTGGGGAGTCTCTGGGTCAGGAACCTATCCCTCCAGCATGTTTTGTTTATTGTGATGACAAGGTTTAGATCCCTGGAGCGTGTAACTCTGAGGGATTGGGATTTCTTTAAGTGTAGCATGTCCAACAGCTCTGGATTTGACATGGCCTTGTATGTTAAGCAGAGATCGCCTCTGAGTAGACTATATGCGACAGAGTATAGCTGGAGTTTTTTAAGGCGGTCAGCGTAGGGCATCTGCTTTAGGCCTGTGATTCTTTTAGTGAAGTATTTCTGAGGCCTTTCCAGTTGTTGCAGATGTCTTGAGAGGTACATACCAAATGGGGTGCTGTATTCTATAATGGGTCTAATGAGGGATGAGTACAGTGGGACAATGACCTCCTTTTTTCTGGATGAAAAGTCCTTTGTGATGAGGTGTGCCACATAGAAGGATTTCCTGACTGTTGTGGCGATGTGGTTATCGAAGGTGAGACCACTGTCCACCTGTGTCCCTAAGTCTCTTATCACACTTTCTGTGTTTAGTGTACTGCCCCCTATATGGTAATTCATGGATACCTGTTTTTTTTCCCAAAGGGGATAACAATACATTTCTTGGCATTGAGCTTGAGCCCATGGCTCTGGCACCAAGCATCTGTTTCTGTAAGGCCCTTTTATAGAGTATCCACATCATTTGGGGATTCAATAATGGCTCCCAGTTTGCAGTCATCTGCAAACTTTGTTAGCCAGAGTCCCTTAGTGTTGACCTGTACTTCAGAGAAGTAGATGCCAAACAAGAGCGGCCCCAGGACTGAACCCTGAGGTACTCCACTTGTCACTTGTCTGGAGCTGGATTTGGAGTCGGCTACTTTTACAGTGTGGGTTCTATCAGTAAGCCATTTAGCAACCCATTGGGTGACATAGGGATTAATGCCCAACTTAGTAAGTTTATCTATGATTCCAGAGTGGGGGATGGTGTCAAAGGCCTTGGCAAGGTCTAGATAGGCTGTGTGGACCACCTTACCCTTGTCCATGGCTCTGGAGACTGATTCAAAGAAGTCAATCAGGTTCAGGAGACAAGATCGACCCTTCACAAACCCAAACTGGGTGGGGGTCCAGTGTTTGAAGGTTGCCAATGTCTTTCTTTATAAGTTCCATGATAATACGCTCCATGGCCTTGCAGATAAGGCTTGTCAGACTGATGGGATGGTAGTTTCCGGGATCCAAGGTGGATCCCCCCTTGTGGATTGGGATAACTGTAGCTCTGCGCTACTCAGTGGGCACGAAACCTGAGGTGAGGCTATGATTAAACATGACACTTAGGTGAGGTGCCAGTTCATATTGTAGTTCATGTAGTACACAGCCCGGGATGTCATCTGGTCCCATGGATGCTGTATTCTTGGCTTTAGAGAGTGCGTTTTGTACCTGTGTGGCCGTTATTACTGGAATTTGGCAATCTTCCGGTATTGAGATGGGCCATTTAGGGGGTGAAGTTGGCACTGAATCGATCTGCCAGGATATTGGCAATATCCTTCGGATCAGTATATTTAATGCCATTCTGTTTTAGCTCAGAGCAGATCTGAGCATTGCCATTTAGATTCTTGACATATCTTGGGTTTGTGGTTGTCTTTGGAATCTTTGACAATTTTATTTTCGTAACTAGCTTTGGAGGATTTTATGAGGTATCTCAGTTTCTTACTGAGGCTAGTAAGGGAGTTTTTTGCATCCTGAGATTTTCCTCTTTTCTGCAAAAGTTTCTTCCTTTTGTTGTAAAGTTTGTTTATGGCAGGGAACCACCAGATTGGCTTCCTTTTTTTGGATGAGAGCATTTTGGTTCTATTTGGGATGGCACGATCCATGCATGAGTGGATGTGCTCGTACAGTGCCTTAGTGTAGGATTCAGCAGTTGAACTTTCAGTTCCCGTCTGCATGGGTGTCATGAAGTTTGTCACTTCTGACTTGAGTAGCATGAAGTTGGCTTTGGAGAAGTTTTTATGGTGGTTTCTTTACTGGGGGTGGGGTGGGATGTGGCTGTTAAGGGTGATTAGCTTATGGTCAGACCTGACTAACGAGGGCCTGACCATAGGTATGGAGAATTGATTTCCCATGTTGGTAATGACTAGGTCTAGGATATTGGAGCCCTGGTGGGACTATGGATTAGTTGATCCAGGGCATTGGAATTTATGAATTCCAAGAACCGTTGCAAAGGTGTTGGGACATGAGTAGTTTTTCCAGTTAATGGCAGGGTAGTTAAAATCACCCAGTATTAGGGTGTTTGGTTCTATCTTAATATTTTCCAGTATGTTTAGAAAGGTGTAGTGAGAATCTTGGGGTATGGTGGGGGATCTGTAACAAGCTACAATTTGGATTGCAGTCTTACCTAGTGTTAGTTGCACTTGGAGAATTTCAGACACATTGTGTTGGCCAACTAGTCTGGTGGTGTGAATATCCTTGGTGAATATTGACACTCCTCCACCTTTAGTGTTTCGGTCCTGGTTTGGTGGCCGAAAAGTGTGGTAAGAGTTGTATCCTGGTATTGCAGGGGTGCTCTCTGGAGCCTTGAACCAGGTCTCAGTTACTGTAGCTCAGAGGCTGTACTGATCTGTAGACAGATAGGGATGCACAACTGTAGACATGTCCCACTGGAGAACAGACAACAGTTAAGGGAAAATGTAATGCATAATGACTGAAAGGTAGACTACAGGCAGCTGGAACATGAGCCTTGCTAAAAATCTAGGAAAATGAAATGCACATGGGAAAGCAAGATTCAGAAACAACAGTACTAGATCAACAGTTCAGGAGGAACCCAAAGTAGTTAAGCAGGGAGATCAAGGTAGTACTCAAGAATATGAAGAAAGCATTCTAATGCGGCAAGGCAGAAGATGACGAGGAAGATAAGAAGGCCAGTCTCAAGGCCAGGAAGGAAGCAACTAACAGTAAGGAAGTACAAGGCCAGAGTGTAAATGAAACCAGCACAGAGGGTAAAAATGGGGAGTGAAAGAATTTTCATGTACCTTCCAAAAAATGGGGGAACACCTACCAAAACAAAATAATGGAAGGGAAGTTAGTGATGACAAAGAAACTAGGGATATAAAGAGTTCTTCATGTCTGCAGTCACCCCCCCCCCCCCCCCCCCACACACACACACACACAAAGGATACAATGCTTGGAGAAGAATAATGTAGATGGGAATGAGAAAGATAAAAAGGAAGAAAGTATAAACAAAGGAAATGGTCAGCGTACAAAACATCAGAACAAAGGGCTGAGATGGGATAACACCCACAATCAAAACTCTGGCAATTACCATGGCAGAATCATTCACAGTAATGTTTATCAGATTAACGGCCAGCATGAAAATACCAAATGTTAAGAAAGCAGCTTCAGTCTTACCTTTGTTCAGTTTGTTAGCAGAAGCAGTCCAGGTAACTCCAGATCAGTTAGTCTGAAGTCAGTGGGTAGAAGCAGTCCAGGTAACTCCAGATCAGTTAGTCTGAAGTCAGTGGGTAGAAGCAGTCCAGGTAACTCCAAATCAGTTAGTCTGAAGTCAGTGGGTAGAAGCAGTCCAGGTAACTCCAGATCAGTTAGTCTGAAGTCAGTGGGTAGAAGCAGTCCAGGTAACTCCAGATCAGTTAGTCTGAAGTCAGTGGGTAGAAGCAGTCCAGGTAACTCCAGATCAGTTAGTCTGAAGTCAGTGGGTAGAAGCAGTCCAGGTAACTCCAGATCAGTTAGTCTGAAGTCAGTGGGTAGAAATGTGTTGGAAGTCCTGAGATAGAGAGAGAGCGAAACATGAGGACTTCTTAAACAATTTGCTTCAGATTCCAAACCAACACAGCTTTACTAGTAAGAGCAGCTGCTAATCAAAACACCCAAAGTTCTATGACTAGACAGCAGCACAGCTGGGTGAGAAAGTGACAATGTATTTGGTCTATCTGAACTTATGTTAGTCCTTTAACTCACCAAGTAGTTTTTGACACAGCATTGACTTTAAAGGGTTTGATGTATGGTAGAAACTTAAGTACTGGGTGAGGAAATGTCTACAAGGACAAACCCAGGTAGTGTTGGCATGGTTAAGGGGAGTGCAGCTGGGAAGAGGCCAGTGGAATGCTACAAGGATCACTGCCCCTTAATATTTTGCCACAGATATTGTAAGAAGGGATGACAAACACTGAAGCTATTTACATATTGCTCAAAATTAATGACTGCAGTTCTTGATAGACAAAATGCCCAGAAATGGACAAAAGACCACTACAGGTGGACAGTGATGTGAATAAGACAAAAAAGAGCTGCATTAAGTGGCGATCAAAGAACAGAGCAAATGTGATCGGAGTGCTGTGAATTATTCGTCCATCTTTTATGCTAAAATAAAATTTAAAAAAAATACAGACATTGCATTTATTTATTTTTATTTACTACTTGGTAACTAAGTTAGGGGCTGGTCCGAGGTCCCTTTTCAGCCAAGACTCAAACACAATGGAAAGAATATACTGAATTATAAAGTTCAAATATTGAGTACAAACACAATTAAGTACGTTAATACTAAACACAAATGCAGAAAAACATGAAGAGGGGCTTTTAATAACTATATGGAGGACTGAGTACAATTGCTGATTTCACCTTTCCAAACAAGCATGGTTGATATTTTTTTACAATGTTATGATAACACCAAGACTTCTATTGCATATAATTGTCACGGTAAATGACGTAAACTATGCACAATGAGTATGTTAATATGCACTCTAAAATGCATTTTACATGAAAGTCATATGTTAACATGAAACAGCTTGTGATGAACTGAATGTTTAGACAAAAGTAACAATAAGTTATTGCATTGGTAGATTTCCTTTAGCCATTACCCTTTAAGTTTTTACGTGTTACTTCACTGAAGAGGTTTTCCAAAACATCGTCTTGAGCAATAAGAGTGAATCTTGACATGTTATTTCAGCAGGGAGTTCATTCCATAGAATTTGGCCTAGTTTGGAGAAGGATTATTTGCCTATGAATGTTTAACTGGGGGGTCATCTTGGAAATATTGTGCCCTTTTGGCTATTTCTTAGGCAATATGATTATTCCCTGATGGGGAATTTCCTTTATAATGGCAAGCAATAATCCTATTTTTGTATATTACAATACAAAACAGCTAGTATGCATGTGGAAGTAAAGATGTCGATACTCCTGTTACTGGGAGCCACTTCAGAGCCTTTAGGAGGTCACAGTAGTGTGACAGAATCTGTAAGTAGAGCAAATCTGGTGATTTTTGCTCTTGGTGATTTGCAGTCTCTGTGTGTTACAGGCAGAAAGAAAAGACAGTAACGGGAGTCGACACCAGGTAAAAGTGGGTAACAGCATATCAATCCATCCATATTTCTTATTTTTATTTTTAATTAAAAAATGTCAACTGGAAAGTGGATAAAGGTTGTGGGAATGCTGGGCATTAAATACTGCTCCTAGAGGGAGATTAGATGACAATCACAATCAAACAACATAGATATACCAGTCAGAAAATTTTTATTTTTGGGGGATGAAGGATTATTTTTTTGGTAGTAGTGAAGCACTCTGTGCAAAAAGAACTTATTTTTGCAATTACTTGATCACAGTTAAATGACTAGCAATCTGACTTGTCAGGGGCCATTTGTGTAAGAAACATGTTGAAATACATTATTGTGGCTAGAATACTTTGGCTTATCAGGGGCAGTGTCTGAGTCATGTTGAAATATTACTTTGGCTAGAAAACGTTTACATAAACATAATCAACATCAAGAGTATCAGAATTATATCCAGTCAAAAAGTGCCATGGGGGATGCTGATAGTGTGAATGTGAAAGCAAGTGATTAGCTTTCTGGGCTTGTCAAGGAAGGTAAGTGTGTTTATACATGTTTTTATGAAACCAGCTTAAATAAATTACTATGGGGAGAGTTTTGTTAACCTGATCACAGTCAAATATAACAGGTGTGCAATATCAACCCTTTCTACTTTAGAAATATAAACTTAAAAAAGAAAACACTATTAACCACTCCCTTCATCCCTGGCTCATTAAAATATACACCTGACTAACAATCCTTTCTCTAATTATATTAACTATGCCTCATGACTTACTCAATTCCTCCCTTATGGAAATAAGCCATAGTGACATTCATACCAAAAGTAAACAAGTCCTATGTTTACATTAACGGGCTGTAATCTTGGGGATGGGGTGCAAAAGTACTCTGATCATAATGTATGTAGAGCTGATATGTTTTCTCTTACTTTTGCAGAATGTAGGAATTAAGACCCTTGGGCTTCATCTAGTAAGTTTTAGATGGAAACAAGCAAATAAGAGAACACTGAATGAAATTAAAAGTTTTCCTTTAGCAAAAAGAGAATCAGCTTGCCTTTACAAACTTACACCGGAAGGACACATTTTCCCTTATGTTTCCATGGAGACAAGCTGATTATAGGGCAATAAAAAGTCAAAGCACTGGTTTCTTCAAGGCTAAAAACTTGATGTTTTCTGAAAGCATACAAGTTGTTTTCACATTTAAGAGGAGAATCAAAATAAAAATACCAATTAGTGTCAAGTAGGAACACAGGCAGTAACATGCATCTTAGGATGGATAACCTCAACTATAGGTTAGATAAGGCATGTGTTTGCAGCTGCGTACTTATAACTGTTCCTAATATGAGGTTTAATTTTCATTATTTAAAGATAAACATAATTTTCTGTCTTTGGATGTGCTTTTTTTTGAGGGTTTTCATTAAAACAAAAAGTCTTGTAAAACATGCCACAGGTTCAAATGGAAATAAGAAAAAAGCTATTATATAAAGGATTAACCTGTCAAATATTTGTGGGTGCTTGTATCACAAAAGCTGGAAACAGACATTAAAAAGCTGTCATATATAACAGGTGGGAATAATGACTTCTTATCATATTATTACTTTCCATATTATCTTGGAATGTATTCTCATACATATAGATAAAAATAAAGAATATTTAATTATATTTAAGAAATGCACAGTGCAAATTGCAATGCTACAGAAGACACATTTTGGGAAGAAATGTGCATCTGAATTTGATGATAAAAGGATTTCAGGATTGATATTCAGCAGAATATCAGAACAAAACAAAACAGGAGTACTTTTATTAATTGCTACAGGAACTCCAGTACTGATAGAAGAGGGGGAAAAAAGACAATAATTGTGATTTATGGTAGTAAGGGACTACTGGCAAGGGATGAGGATTACACTGGCATGTATTTGTATTACACCTAAAACTGCTATTATGGAACTTAACAAAATTTTGGGAGAAATAATCAGCTTATAGCAGGAAATATTACTTGTACGTGGGGAGTGGAATTTGATTTGCAACAAACAAGATATACCTGGCGGAACTTAGAAGGGAAAATATAAGAAGAGTGTGCAGCTTTCTCAAGACATTTATGATAATATTTAGTATGGAAGACGAAGTCAGACGCAGGAACTCTGAAAGAATTTACATAACTAGGCTAGACAAGACAGGAATTATAATTCTCAGGGACATATACACATGCATTTAATTTCAGATCCTGCACCAATAATAACCAAGATAAAAATGCAGGGTAATGAAGTAAAAATGAGACAACTGGTGCTTCCCCACCTACCTGTTAGAAAAAGGAATTTAAGGAATGGGTATAAGAAATTGTTGTGGAGTTATTAGGGAAGACCGAAACTGCTTCAGAAATTATAGCTAGTGAGTGGGATAAAATGAAAATGGAGTTTAAAAGATGGTTGAAGTTTAAAAAGAATGATCAAGTTAAAAAGTAAGAATTATTTAGAGGGACTGACAAAGGTAACAGTAGTATAAAATAAGGGGAATCTCACAGAATAAGGAAAGGCACAACTGCAGGCTGCTAAAGAGAAAATAAAGTAGCAACTGGATAATATGCAATTTAGAAAGTCATAGGATCATAGGAGGTTACTAGGTAATGGCCCTGGGGCTCTTATAAGCCTAGCCAAGAGTTTATCCCCCAAAAGAAACCTCAGTCAGCATCTGTCTCCCCCTGTCAATGAGGGACACAGGTGGAACCCCTGGGACAAATTTGTGGTTTCCCATCCACGCATCAAGGTTGCGCTTGAAGAGCGTCAGCAAGGTGCTCTGTTTGACATGTATGGGAAGTCTATTCCGGAGACAGGGCAGCCTCTGGGAGACAGATGTGTCTCTCCAGCAGGTTTTGTTAATGTCACATATTAGTTTCAGGCCTTTTGAGCAGGTAGTGTGTGAGGAGTTAGACTTACGGATGCAGAGCATCTCTAGTAGGGCAGGGTCTTAGATTGCGCTGTAGGCGAAACACAGGTCACCCCTGAGCAATCTGTATGATACCATGTAGAGTGGATAGTGATTTGAGCTTGTCCGCATAGAACAGGTGTTGGAGGCCATGGATTCTCTTTGCGAGGTATTTCAGTGGCCTTTCCAATATGTGCAGATGTTTGGAGAGGTACATCCCAAACGGGGCATTATACTCAATTATTGGTTCTAATGAGGGAGGAGTATAGAGAGGTAATAACAGGTAATAATCTCCTTTTCTTCTGGATGCAATCCCTTTACTTATGAGATGAACCAAATAAAACGCTTTTCTGACCACTGCCGTTACATGACGGTCGAATGTGAGGTTATCAACCTGAATGCTCAGGTCTCTCATCACAGATTGTGCTCTTAGGGGGTTGCAGGTGATGTGGTAATCAGTAGTGGTCATTTTTTTGCACTCAGTTTGAGGCCATGACATTGGCACCAGTCATTAGTTGCTGTGAGACCCTCTTGCAATATGTTAACATCATTTGGGGAGTCAATGACAGCACCCGACTTACTGTCATCAGCAAACTTGGTCAGCCACAGGCCTTTTGTCTTTGCCTGTACCTCCGAGAAATAGATGCCAAACAGTAGGGGGTCATGGGACGGAGCCCTGGGGAACTCCACTAGTGACAAGTCTGCTTTCAGAGGTGGAGGTGCCTATTTTGACTTTGAGGGTCCTGTCGGTGAGCCAGTTGGCCACCCACCTGATGAGATAGGGATTTACACCAAGTTGTGTTAGCTTTTCGATGATGCCCGAGTAGGGGATTGTGTCAAAGGCCTTGGCCAAGTCCAGGTAAGCTGCATGTACTGACACTCCCTCATCCAGTGCCTTGGTGACCGTCTCAAAGAAGTCGACCAGATTCAACAGGCAAGATCTGCCCTTGACGAATTTGAACTGGGTGGGGTCAAGTGTTTGGAGATTGCCTATGTTCTTGTTTATGAGATTCATAATAATATGCTCCATGGCTTTACAGATCAGACTTGTCAAGCTAATGGGGTGATATTTTCCATGGTCACTAGTGGCACCACCTTTGTGCAAGGGGATGACAATGGCAGTTCTCCACTCTGCTGGAATGAAGCCAGAACTTAGGCTGTGGTTGAATAGGGTGCTCAAAGGCAAAGCCAGTTCTTGCCAGAGATAGTGCAGAATACATCCTGGGATACTATCAGGTCCCATGGAAGCTGTGTTTTCTGCATTGGATAGGGCCTGTAACACTTGATCTACAGAGATGTGAGGTGTGGGACAAGTATCGGGGATGTCGAAAAGGCCTTTGGGGGGTACAGGTGAGTGAAGTTTGCACTGAACCTAGCTGCTAGCAGGTTGGCTAAGTCAACAGGATCAGTGTATATGATACTGTTAAGTACTAATTCGGAGCAAACCTGGGCTTTGCCACAGAGTTCCTGACGTAACTGAAGACTTTATGGTTTCCTTTTGTTATGGAGGCTAGTTTCGATTCATAATTGGCCTTGGAGGTTTTTCACTAGTGATCTAATTTGCTTGTTGAGGCCAAGGAGGGAGTTTTTCCAATTTGGAATTTGTTCCCTTTTACCCTTGGACAACAGTTTCTTCCTTTTGTTGTAAAGTCTGTTGATAAAGGATGTCCACCAAACAGGTTTGTGTTTCCTTGAGGAGCAGGTTTTACTTGTATTGGGTATGGCTGAGTCCATGCAGTTATACAGGTGCTTATAAACTGCATTTGCGTACTGTTCGGCACAGTTGTCTGCTTCCTCTGGGGGGGGTGGTAGTGTGAAGCAGATACCCTCCCTTAGGAGACTGTAGTCAGCTTTTCAGACGTTTTTTAGCTTGATTTTGGCTGGGGGGTTGGATGGTATAGAAACTTTGAGTGAGACAGTCCAATGATCTGATCTAACCAGGGAAGGATATACTATGGGAGTGGTGTAGCGGACACCAATGTTGGTGAGAACAAAGTGCAGAATGTTTTCTTCCCTTGTGGGGGATGAGACCAGCTGGTCTACTGCATTAGAACTGATGAAGTCGAAGGATAGTTGAGACGGTGTATTAGTGCAAGAATAGTTCACCTAGTCTATGGTGGGGTACTTGAAGTCACCAAGGATCAGGGTGTTAGGGGGTACCTTGATGGAGTCTACTACATCCAGGTAACAGGAGTGGGTGTCCTGAGTCATAGAGGGGGGGCCTACAGCTAACTATAACTTGGATGGGTGTCTTGCCAACAGTCAGTTGTACCTAGAGTAGTTCCAATGTGTCATGCTGGAAAACCAGTCTGGAGGTGTGCCTGTCCAATGAAGAAGATAAGAGACTCCACCACCCTTAGTCTTACCTCATTTTGGGGTCGGAATGTGTGGAATGAGGTATAGCTTGGTAAGGCAGGGGTACTCTCTGCAGCCCTGAACCAAGTTTCCATGACCGCAGAGATATCAGCATCTTCCAGCGAGTCCATTTTCAGGTTTAGGCTCCTAGCATTAAACAGCATGACCTTCAATTTGCTTTTTGACAGATCTTTTATGCTGGAAGGTTTGTCTTTGGGACATTGCCTGATAAAGGCACAATGGGGGAGGCAAGAGCCTTGGCCAGGACCCAGAAACCCAGTGGTGACAGGTGAACACCATCTCTGGCAAAGCATCGAGGTCTGTCGACCATGTCATCCCAGGCAGACAGATACTGGATCCCCTTGGAATGATACCATAAACTAAGCCAATTGTTGAACTCTATTTTTTGTTGGTATTGTGGTATCATTCTTGGTGAAGGTAGGATGCTGCTTAGGGCTAGGGTCATACCTGCCTGCAACACATGCTCTGAGAGTTCAATCAAGTCTCTCTTCATATAGTCTAGGGAGGTATGACTTAAGTCATTCACACTAACATGTACAATGACAGAGTCGTACTTGCACTTGTGCACAGACTTAAGTGCGTGCTAGATGTGGCAGATTGTGGCACCAGATAGACAACTGACCATGACCTTCTCCTTGTCGAGCCTGGTGAGGGGGACATCGGTGTCTCACAACTGAGTCACCAACGACTAGTGTGTTCAGTTTATTGTTGTGTCTTGAGGGCTGTGATAGTTTATCATTTTGCCTTATGGGCTGTGTTTGTGAGACACTGGTGTGTTGTCAGCTGTGTGTGATGTGCATGGTATTGTGTGTGGAATGTTTTTGAGTGTGTTTTGGAGGTCTCTGCTGTTTAGGTAATTTTTTATTGAGGACCGTTGCATAGGTGTGTGTGTGTGTGTGTGTGTGTGTGTGTGTGTGTGTGTGTGTGTGTGTGTGTGTGTGTGTGTTGTGCTTGCCTACGTGATGCGAGTTGCGTGGTTTTTGTGCTGACAATCTCCACTTTGTCAGGATTACAGACTGTAGCGCGAGAGAGCTTGGACTCTAGGTTACTGATGTACATGCATTTCTCGCAGGTGGAAGAATTATGTGCTAGGAGAAGAGGGTTGTCAGTAAACATGAAGCAGTTGCTACACTGTCTCAGTATACCCATGTCGACCAGGCTGGCAGGAGAAAGTGATGGAAATTTGTCTAGACACAGTGTTCCGAATGCTTGATCAGACTTATAAGTCTGCTGTTAAGCAACTGTTTTTTGATATCTCCACAGCACAAAAACTTCTGACACACTGACTTAGACATCAGAAAATAGACAGGGTTGTTGCCAAACTTAGGGAGCCTATAACAAGAAAAAGAACCAGAGATTCTGTAGAGGTATTAGAGATATTTTGGAAATTTCATGAAAATTTGTATAAAGCAGAGAAGTGGAAAACTCAAGAAAATGCACTAATGGGAATATTTATGGAAGACTTAAATATGCCAAAGGTTAGAGGCAGATGGGGCTCAACAATTAACAGTTAAGACAGAGAGAAAAACTGTGATATATAGCCAATCTGCAGGAAAGTCTCCAGAAACTGATGGTAGGTGGAAGTCTGGAAGCTAGCAGGATATCTGTGGCAAAAACACATTGGCAACCACAAAAATTAAAAAGAAAATATCACCAAAAACTAGTCTGTAATTCAGGAAAATATTTAATGAACCAATGATTAAGTGCCTTCATCCTTTACAAAAACACAGATGTCAACAGACTAAATTAATACAGAACAAATCTGGTTTCAATAACATTTAACTTGACTGTGTGATTGAAGTAATTAAATTCATTTATACCCATCTTAAAGACACACAGCTAGTTAAAAACAAAAAGCAAACCAACACAATCACATGAAAACATACACTGTAAATATACACATCAGATTATATCATTAACGGATAATAAATTATTGACTACATCAAAACAAAATGGATTATAGCTTCAATTTAAGAACACTATGAAACAAAAAAAAGACAGAAATAAACACAGGACTCAAACCTAGAACAGTAGGTTCCAAACACAGTCCAACAGGTTCTTCCAAAAGGAAAAAAAGGATGGGGATGGATGGGAGGGAAGGTGAGGAAGAATGAAAATGAACACCACATATCCCAAGTCATGGTGAGTACATACCTTATAAATCTGATGTTGTCCTTTTCATTCTTCCTCACTAATGGGACAGAGTCCTTGGCTATGTAGACCTTGAGTGGCCTTCATGAAAGGATATTCTGGAGTACTGCCGAACCAAAGAAGGCTCTATTTCTAGATATGCTGTCCAATCTGGAATGTGAGACAAAGGTATGAACCTTGGACCATGTGGCTGCTGCACAAATGTTGTCAATAGATATCCTTGACTAAAAGGCCAATGAAGTAGCCAAGGATCGAGCTGAAGGAGCTCGGGGAGGTCTTGATAAAATTAAACATTTTTGAGAATAAATCAATGAAATGCAGTCTGTAATCCATTTAGCTGGGGTAATTTTCAAGACTAACTAACCTGACATTTTGAGGAAAAGAATACGAAAAGCTTTTCTGACTTTCTAAACTCTTTTGTTCTAGGACGATAAAAACGTAGTTGTCTGTGCACATCAAGGAGGTGTAACATGTACTCTACCTTTTAAGAAAAATTCAGAAAAAAGACTGGTAAATTAATGGATTGGTTGATGTTATTTTCAGAATTCACTTTATGCACAAAGGAAGGGTTAGTCCATATAGAAATCCTGTCTTTATGTAAAACAAAGTAAGGGGATTTTGCTGACAGAGCCTGGAGTTTGAAATTCTTTTTGCTGAAGTTATAGCTACCAAGAAGACCATTTTTCATGATACAAATTTTAGATCACATTTGTCTGTCATTTCAAAGGGCTTTTGAGTTAAACTCTGAAGAGCCAGAGTAAAGTCCCAAGGTGGTGAAGGATCCTTTATCGGTGGTCTGAGAAGAAAAATGCCCTTCATTCCTGAATAGAAATTTGAAATTACTGCCAACTGAAGTTTAATTGTAGAAAAAATGGCCCCTTCCCCAAAGAGAGTTGTTAGAAAATGAATAGCAGAAGTTGGAGCCAAAAAAAGTTGATGTTCTGGTCAGAAGCCCAAACAGAAAACCTTTTCCACCTGCTTCTATAGACTTTCTTGGTAGAAAGTTTTTAGGAAGCAAAAATGATATTACGAATTGGGGAAAAGAGCAAAACTGGAAGTGGAGAAACCATATGGTTAATTGAGGGTGTGAAGGATGGGATGCTGAATCCCTGATGGGTGAGATAGGAGATTCTGAACAGGCTCCAGTATCCATGGAGGATAACAAAAAGGAGACCACAGAATAGGGAACCATACTTGCCAAGACGAGAAGAGGACAATGAGGATTACTGAGCTCTTCAGCCTGCTTGCTTTCTGTAAGCATTTTGGAATCACTGGAAGAGGAGGGTAAGCACAAAGGAGACCTGAGGGCAATCATGAAGCACAGCGTCTCTCGGTGATTCCCCTAAGGAGGGATCACACAGAAGTACTTGCTGCACTTGTTTTTGAGAGGGGTAGCAAACAGCAGCAAGGACGGCCCAATGCCTGAAGATCATATTCGCCACCAACTGACTGAGAGACCACTCGTGAGGCATCAGAATAGATCTGCTTAGTTTGTCTGCCAGCATGTTGGTTTTCCTTGGGATGTGCACTGTGATTAAAAAACAGTCTGAAGATCTCTCATTCCCAAACTCTCATGGGCTCTCTGCACAGGGGGTAAGATTGGGTTCCTCCTTGCTTGATGATATACCAGACTACTGACATGTTGTCCGTCTGGACTGCAATATTCCCTAGGGAGAGAGCATCTTGAAATGCCTGTAATACTAAAACGACTGCACTCATCTCTAGGGAGAACCACATGCCTTGAACTGTCCTTGCCAAGAAATGTCCCCCCACCCCAGATGAGGTGTGTGCATGGTCACTGTGGCAATTGGATTCGGAAGAACCAAAAGTCTGCCCAGAAAACGATAGTCAGACTGAATCCACCAAAGAATGTGATGCCTGCAAATTGGGGTGAGTGATTTGAAAAGACAGGGGTTGATGTAGAATGGACCACTGTACAGCTAAGGTCCATTGGAGAATTTGCATAAAGAAGCATGCTAGGGGAAGCACTATTATGACAACTGACACAGACTCCAGTACTCGAAACACTAATTTTGCTGGAGGAGAAAGATGAGAAAGGATATCCTGGACCTGATATTTTATAGAAGTAATATGGTGGAGAGGTAAAGACGTCACCTGAGTCGTAGTGGTCAAAATCACTCTGATGAATCCCAGGCTCTGAACTGGAGTAAGCTTTGATTTGGCAAGACTGATTGGGATGCCCAAGGTGTTGCAAATCTGGAGCAAATGGTCTCTTGTTTGTTGAAGTTGATATCCTGGGGGGGCACTGGCAAGGAGCCAATTGTCTAGATATGGAAGCCCCTGGAATCCATTATGTCTCAAGTGAGCTGCCACTACTGCCATGCATTTAGCAAACACTCTGGGAGCTGTGGTTTGAGTCCAAACAGCAGAGCTCTGAATTGGTCAAGATTGACTCCCAGCCAAAAGCGAAGATGTCTCCTGGATTGTCTATTTTTATATGATAGCACATGTCCTGAAAGTCTACAGAGCACATCCAGTCGTTCTTGTGCAAAAAAGGGCAGGATGGACTGAACTGTGACCATTCGGAACTTTGCCTTCTTTACATAACTGGTTCAAACTGCTTAGATCCAAAATGGGTCTGAGGTCCTCTGTTTTCTTTAGTGCTAAAAAGAAGCCTGAGAAAGTTCCAAATCCTATCTGGTCAGGTGGGACCTTCTAGATGACTATTTTTTCTAGCAGCTTTTGTATATCTTGTGCTGCTTCCTTCCTCTGACTGGTTGGACTGTCGGGAAGTTTCTCCTTTGACAAGGAGGAGGAAGGAAGAAGGAAAAAGGGTATATAGTAGCTGCTGGGTATTAATCTTAGCAACCATAAATCTGTTGTGATATTTGTCCAGGCATCAAGATGCAAAAAGAATTGACCCCCGACTGTCTCCAGAGTTGGACAGTCAGGCAGCACTTCAAGAGTGCTGATGGGGCCTATCTTAAAAGGAATCTCTAAAGCCCTGGTTCTCCGGGCCTCCTCTGCCACTAGGGCGACATCTACCATTAAACTTTCCTTTTCTGCCTCTGAAGGAATTATCCCCACCCTGATTCTGGAAAGGTTCCTGAAACTTATGGAACCGCATCTTCTTGCCACCTCATTGTTTTTATGAGAGGATCCGTTGAGAGGTAGAAAACTTAATTCCCACGGCAGACAGTGTCGTTCCTTCTTGTTCACTGCAGGTAAGTGTGCTCTTAGCTGATGGTCCAAACAAGAAAGTGCCATCAAAAGGGCCATTAACAAAAGACATCTTGAAGGGCTCAGCAACGTTGCACAGCCACATCCAGGCATGTCTCCTTATTGCTATTCCTGAACCACCTGCTCGTGAGGTGCCTTCAGCTGCATGAGATCAACCTCAAAGCATTAGAAATAAACAAAACAATAGCCAGTTTTTGAAATGGACTCAGAGTATTTGACCATTCTTTAGTCAAATCTCTCTGCAGCCTAGTAAAATGTGCCAGATAATTAGGTGACCTCAGAGCAAAGGTAGTTGAGGCAAACACTTGCTTTCCAAATCTGTCCAATGGTCTGGACTTCCTGTTCGGCAGATGGACAGAAGAGCTCTACTCTGCTAACTCTTTCTTAGTGGCTGTCGCCACCACCACCACTATAGCATCGACAGGGACTTCATTGCTCTGGTGTGGTCTGCCCGACGAAGGGACCAAAAACTTGTTTAGGCACTTGGGAATAGGCTCAACAATGTCCGGTTCCTTTCATGCCCATCAAGAAAGCAGATCAATAAGTTCATCCGTGGGGGGGAGGGGTCACACAAGAAGACATAGATGGTCCAAAACCAAAAGCCTCTAGGAACACCAATTCTTCAGGAGGAGTTTGGGATGACCAACCACCTTTCTGCTTAAGGATTTCTAGACTATCTCCGAAGGAGATGTCATCGGGGGTAATCTGGTGGATCCTTCTCCCTCATCAAAATCAGAGTCTTCCATGTGAGACTCCAAGGGGGAGTTCTGTGCGTCTCCTCTTACACGTCCTCTTCAAAGGGACCTCCCCCTCTGTGGGATGCTCAGGGGAGGTGTCAGAAGAGAGGGGAAGTTCCTTTAGTGGAACTGTCTGTCCCTGTGGAGTAGGTCTGATGGACTCAGAGATCGCAGTCAATGAGGGAAAAGGGGTAGGATCCAAAACATGAGATGACTGTTCTCTATAGAGAGAAAAAGGCCTTGCTACCACCTTGAACACAGACGGACTATGGAAAATTCATTCCGTCCTCCGCAGAGCTGAAGCTTCCAAAGAAGGCAGCCTGGGGCCACCCCCAGAGCCAAGCCTCAAGGGGAGAATCTGATCTGAGCTGGAGGGATGGATCAGACAAAAACAAAGCCAATCCCAACCCTCAGACCTGCCGCTGACATCTTGTCCCCAAGACCCACTCTGATCCAACGGTATCAGAGCAGAATCAGTCAGGGAAATCACTGGAGTGGAGGAAATAAATCTCCTAGGATCAGACGCTGAACCCTTGGAGATTTCAGATCCTGGGACTCCGAAACCACGGATTGGATCAGAGAGAGAGAGAAATAATGGACTTTGTAGGAACGCTCACACATCCAGCAGGGGAAGGAGCTGGCGGAAACCCCATCTGGATTTGTGCTCTAAGGAATTTACACATCATCCTATCCACAGCCGTCTCTGACAGACTTCTGGAAGACCTAGAAGATGCTGTGGAAGGGGGCCAAGAATGTTTCTTCAGAGTTTGGAATAACTGTGTGGGTAAGGAAGGAGAAATATTACTAGTTCTTGGATCCAAGGGCTTAGGATCTGAAGTAGTTGTAGAAGATAATGGAGATCACTATAAGGACCGAGCCTTTCAGATCCGAGGGAAGGCCAAGAGGTTTTGGATTAGGGGATGCTGGATCCGAGATTTTTCTAATCCTTTCTATCGGCTTCAAGGAAGCCCTTGGGGACTTCAGAGGAGACCTTTTTCTGGAATCTGAAGAAACAGATTTTGGAGTTTTTGAAGGGGGTTGTGCTCCAGAAGTAGCAAGAAGTAAGCCTTTGAGAATGAGCTTATTTCGCCTATCAGCCAATGGTCTCAGATTAAAAGTACAGCATACTGAACAGGCCATGTTAAGGTGGTCTGGTCCCAGACAATAAATGTACTTCTTGTGGGCATCTGAGTTTGGGATCTTATGCCCACAAGAAGTGCACTTCTTAAATCCTGTTGGTTTCTCAGACACAACTACAGGAGAGGACATCAAACCTTGTTCTGACAGCAGCAACAAAAAACAACAAGAGCAAATTTTTTTTATAGAAAGAAGGAAAGGGAAGGATGAAAATACCGGCTATGGCAATTTAATGAAAAGTACCTTCAAAAATCAGGTAACAGTCCTAACAATGGTACAAGGACTACTAAACACTTAGTAGAAAGGAGGTTATCTAAGGATAAAAAAAAAAAACCCCAATGCCGGTGGCCACTAAGAGGGAGGATGTAAGAATAAATTCTAAAGTTTATAGAAAAACACTGAATAAGTAATAGATTTGCTTGCAGTGTTAGAGAGCTGAACCTACATCTAACCACAATGGCAGCAAACGAGATCTGAGGCAATGCAGATGAAGTAGAGCATTATAGGTAGAGGGAGGCACTCGAGAGCTGGATCCAAAGTCTAGTATATGCGGCCGAGTCACTTCCGAGGATCGGATCCAAACCCCATTAGTAAGCAAGAATGAAAAGGACAACAACAGATCAAATATTTTACTGGCATTGTCAAAATAATTCATCAATACAATACCATCTTCCTTTTCTCATTTCATAATATTAGTGTTCTGTCAGATTTCAAATAATACCAAAGTGATCTTTCTTCTCGGGGGGGTGGGGGGTGGGATTTTATGGACAACATAGTGCTGTTTGTCATTATACAAACTAAAAATCTCCCTCTCACATTTCTTTTCAAAAAATGGAATCAATGGATGACTTGTCCATCCCTGTGTAATTGAACCCTCTTGTTCTTTATTCTCCTGTGGTAGGATGGCTGCTGAACTTCTAAAAAAACTTGTTTGTTTCTATCAGCCTGACCAACAGTACCCACTGTCCCACACTTAACAGAGGTGGAAATACACTTTTATCATCCAGTGGAGAATACCATTATCAGCAAAAAACAATTTGTTGGAGCTCAAAGAAGAAGATTCAGTGAGAAAAAGAATCATTTTAAAAGAGATTCCACAAAATCCAAAGGGTGATGTTTGGGACACCACCACTGAATTTAGGGAACTTTACTGGCATTAAAACTCAATGCTACCTCCCCCATCTAAATGATTTTGTTTCTATTCATAGTGTTATTAAATTGAGGTTGGCTAAGCTATAATCCATTTGTTTCAATATATTCAATTATGTACCATCAGTTAATGCAATACAATCTGATGTATATATTTACAATTCATTTTTTCATGTGAATTGTGTAGATGTTTGTTTTATGTTTTTAATTTAACTGTGCGTCTTTAAGATGGATATAAATTAATTCAACTACTTCAGTCACATGGTCATTTAATGTTATTTTGGAGTTGTTCTATATTCATTTATTCTGATGAAGCCTTTGTTTTTGTAAAGGACAAAATCGCTTAATCGTTGGCTCATTAAATATATTCCTGAATTACAAACTATTATTCAGTGGCGATTTTTTTGTGAAGTTAGGAAGGAAGAAAGTAATCAATATCTGGAAGGTTTTGTCTGACAGCATATTAAACGGAGGGAAAGTCAACATCCTTTAAAACAGCTGTGGCAGCTGTAATACCTAAAGATGGTAAACACCCATCAGATTCAGCTTCATATAGGCCCATTTCAATTCCAAAACATGATTACAAAGTGTTTATGTCTATAATGGCTAAAAGAATGGCAAAGGTGTTGCCAAAATTAGCAGATATGGATCACTGGGATTTTGTGTAGAGGAGGTGAGCATTTGACAATAATAATTGAGCAATGATGATCTAGAGGGAAACAAAACATAAGAAAATACCACTGCTGTTGATAGGTCGTGATCCAGAGAAAGTACTCAACAGAGTAAGCTGGGACTACATGAATAGGGCAATGGAAGCCTTTGAATTCCCGGATACAATGACAAGGTTAATTAGGAGGAAATATGAGGGATCGGAAGCAAAAATCAAAGTGGAAGGGCTCCTCTCTGATAAGTTGCAGTGGAACCAGGCAGGAACGTTTTCTTTCCCTTTTTATGTGTGTTATATTTAGAACCATTGTCAAAGAAAATAAGGGACTCAGAAATT
Source organism: Protopterus annectens (assembly GCF_019279795.1). Taxonomy (NCBI): domain Eukaryota; kingdom Metazoa; phylum Chordata; order Ceratodontiformes; family Protopteridae; genus Protopterus; species Protopterus annectens. The sequence goes on along the minus strand of NC_056747.1, from coordinate 289,875,622 downwards.
CAAGAATATAATTGGTATGGTAATCAAGAAAAGTTGGGCTTATTTGCAGACGATATTATTTTATACCTGATAAAATGAGAAAAAGACATGTCAGTGCTGTGGAACATTCTGAGACTGTTCAAATTTTTTCAGGATATAAAATTAATGAAGATAAAGGCTATTGATGTAAACTATGCACCTACACATGAACTGGTACAGCAATACCCATACTTATGGCGATATGATAAAATGAAGTATTTAGGAGTATGGGTTAAAAATGATTCTGTTATAGCAGCTAAAGATATGTGGGAAGAGACTATACAAAAGATAACACAAAAACTGAGAAATCAGAAGCTTGCCTATGGATATGAATAGCAAGATACAAGTAGTAAAATGTTTTAAGTCCCTTTATTTTTAAACATAGATCAGACATATGTTTATCAACCAAAGGAGAAATTGTGGATAGTAATATAATAAAGAGATGAAGGATTTTACGTGGAAGGGTAAAAGGGCAACAATCAAGTGGGACAAGTCGATCCTTCAAATAGAACAATGTGGTTTAGGTTTAGGATTTCCAGATTTGAATGGATATTTTACAGCTAAACAGTTAAGGCTCTTATACATAATACAAGCAGAAAGCTATAATTCAATGTGGAAAGGGATGTTGATGAAGTGGGGTGGGGGTGGGGGGTTAAGAAATAAGGATCTGCAGCCAAAATCATACTCTTTCCTTATGGAGAATAACAATAGTCATACAGATTGTTATATTCATAAAGTAGCAAAAAGTATACTAAGCCAGCATAGGACTGCAGAAAGGAGATTCAGACAATAATGATGACAGCAATTATGGGTACAAAGAATAGGCAAAGGGGGGCTGGAATTTACTGCAGGTAGCTGGTAAAGGAACCAAGGTACTGGGAGTAAATAATTACCAAGGGAAAGTTAACAGAATGGGAAGAAGCCAAGAAGACATTTGGACTGCAGGCTAGAGACTCCCTCTCTATCAGGGATTGATAGAGTACAGGCAAAGAGAAAGGGATAGGGAATCTTAAGTGAAAGACCTGCTCTTGTGGTGTTTTAAAAAAGGAATAATTAGTAAGGCATATAAAACATTGCACACTAACTAGAAGAATCAATCAGAGGAGGTCAGAAAAGATTGGGAAGAGAGATTAGATAAGCACTTTGCAAAGAAACAATGGGAAGACATATGCATGGCTCTCAAATGTGCAACAAAATCTATATGATTTAGGATTTTTGCTTGGAAGTGTTTGCATAGATACATTTATAACCCTAGCAGACTGCAAAGAATCTTTCCTCAGAAAGAAGGTAAATGTTGGAGCTGTCATAGGGAAGAAGATGCATTCTAGAACATACGTTTTGGAGTGTGAGGAGTTGGCAGACTTCAAAAATTTACACTAGAGTACTCTGTCAAGAATACTGAGTGAGCAAATCAATAACTAAGGAATGTTTTTTTAAACTGGGATACAGAATCTGAGTTGCCTTGGCATAATAAGGCCTTAAGTTTAATTCTGGTGACTACCAAAAAAGCAATTACTATAAAATGGAAATTAAAAGTAGTTTATATTGTTAAGTGGGATGTTTAGAAAAGGGCAGGAGCAAATTACATACAAAACATGGAAATTGTGGGAACAATACATGCATAAAAATGTTTTGGAGGAGGATTGCGGTTTAAGAAAAAGCAGAAATTGTACAATTTATGTAATGTTGGATTTATTGTTATGTACAGTGTTTGTAAATATGAACTTGTTTATTTTATAAGTGTAAGTTTGTCTATTTCACAAGGAATAATTAAAAAAAAATTTTTTTTTTTTTAAATTAAAAACAAGTCTCTCTTAGCCAACGTCTTTAGGCCAATCTCAATCCTATGCGCATTAAGCACTGGAAAAAATTATCTTCTCTCATGTTTCAGAATATCAAAGATTATCCAATACCCCCTCTGTCAAAAGCTTGGATCTTGGATTCTAGCCAGGGAGGATTACAATGATATCATTGTATATGCTCACTGATGATACTTTTCAAAAAATGGAGAAAGGCCTAATAACTGGAGCAGTTTTCATTGGCAGAACAAAAATCTTTGATACTGTAGATCCACCCACTCATTCTTAACTTCCTAATCTCCAGAGGATTAAAGGAGGAATACCTGCAACTGGTTCAAAGACTTCCTTATGAACAGGAACTTCGTAATTCAGACTGGATCCTCATACACATCCACAGCAGCACTTCGGAAATGTGTTTCCCATGGGTCTGTCATGTGTTTTGTCTTATTAGCATCATTCAAGCTTCCTTCTAATCTATCTCACTTACAGATCAATCTGCAAATGGATGATATGGTGATATATAGATCCAACAGATCCCTCTCTGCTATCAAGAATAAACTTGAAAAGGGCATCTCCAACCTATCCATCTAGTTGAATGAATATAACCTTATCCTTAATTTAAACTAAGCCCAAGACTATGACCTTTAGAACAGAAGCCATCTCTGGTCCTTCCCAAATGTTCCATCTATAGCTCCTGCCAAGAACCCTTTGAGACAGTGAGGCACTTTAGATAACCTAAGAATTTTGCTAGATCAAAACATAAACGTAAACAACATTTATAACTTAACATGATCAAAATATACACAAAGTTATTCAGGGTTAAGAAAATATCACACTTCCTGTTCCCTAAGGGATGGTCAGCAATAGAAATTGGTGCTATACTGTTTAAGCTAGAGTACAGCCTTCCTAGATGGCCTCCAAACTTTATAACATTTACAGATTTGTTTCTCTTGCCCCGATTGCAGAACACCATTACCTACCTCAACCTACCACCTCAGATTCACCCCTCTTTCTGGCCATGCCAGTCATTAACAGATTACACTTCTCTGATCACTGCTTCTCCACATAAGTTCATAAGCTCTGGGAATCATTTCTTATTACCTGAAGGACATTAACTCTTTCCTAAAGTTCTGGAACTGACTAAAAATACCTCTCTGTGGAAGCAGCCTGTAAATCCTTCCTACTAACCTGATATTCTTCAGATACCTTCTTGCACTCTCTCCTATAATACATCCCCTCCAGCAAGCCATTACCATTTTGGAGACTCTTCTTGTACAGGGACTAAAAATAAACAAAAACAGTCAAGCAACAATGAAGTACAGTCTTTGTGAAAATAGTAGTAAAATTGTTAGAGAGTAAGGTGACCATGGTTGGCTTTCAGCAATGTGGAACTATGCCTTGTATTAATAAAAGACTGAAAATGGAAACTGGGTTAGCAAGACTTTATGCAATTACTGCGAGATTTTAGGTCAAGCAGGTCCTGGTATGCTCCTTGAGCAGTAATAGTTTTGTTATTGATTTACAAAATGGTTTTCTTCTGATTACTTCAGAAAGGAAAGCAGGTCCACAAGGATAACGGAGTGCTAACTATGCTTGTATGTCAGTGCGCACTTATATGCTGGTATGTGTGTGAGTGTGTGTGTGTGTGTGTGTGTGTGTGATGAAATGTTTGCTAGCCATACAGAAATTATTTTGGATTGATATATACCATCTGTCTGTGGGATAAACTTTGTAAATGCGAAGCTTTTCAGCCTATGAATCTGCCCGCCTCCTTCCAGATATTTCCTAGTATTTGTTTGCTTGCTATGAAGGTTATGTGATTTTGTGGTGTTTTATTTACTTATTCATTTTATTTTATTTTTTTGCAAACAGTTTTACTTTGTGTTAATTTCTGCTACTTGTTTTGTATATTAATCTGCAACAAAGCAGACTCTTAATTTTATAAGTTAAGTTCAATGACTAAAAATGGGATACATTCAAACTGATTTGTCTGTTTGTTTGGTGCAAATGTTTATCAATTACTGACCGCATACTTAGGTGGCCACTATTTGTCTGCAATTCTGTTTCCTAATATAGAGCAGACAGATCCCATAAATAAGAAAAGCTCGGCTACTAAAATACATTTATTAATGGAAAAAATTGAGCAAGGTGGACTTCATCTTTTAAAGGGCAGGAGAAAATGACTGGCAAGGAATCACTGAAAAGGGGAATGGATTACTAGTTCTCTTCATATGTATGTACATGTTTATTTTCTACAGATGTAGTCATAACAAAATAATCACCTAGATATGAAAAACAAATTGCAACATCAAGATCCCTGGGAATAATACAAAGTGGAAAATTAAATTTCACAATTAATCATACACATAATGAATGTATAATTTTCTATAGAATGGCAAAGCTCCCCTGCACCCTCAAAAGTGAAGGGCATGCTCCACCCCCCCCCACCATACTTGCAAGCTATGATGTACAGGTCTCACCACTTCCAAGAAAGGCAACATTTCTTTTACTGAATTCTCTTTCTTGGTTATACAAACTGTTGACTACAATAACAAAATTCCATGCTTTGCAATTCTTGGCAATAAGAGAGGTATCCATACTCATGTTTGTTTACTTTGGAGAAGATACTTGCACTGCTCTGGTGGCATAGAGAGATAGATCCCGGACTACGACCTAGGTAACCTGGGTTTGAACAGTGGCTCAGGCAACTAATGAAGCAGCAATGAGAGATTGCCGTTACCATCCCAGTGTGGGTGGGCGGCCCTATGGGCATCTACTGTGTCTATCTCTGAGGGAAGATGGGAAAGGCACACTGATATGCATGCTTAAAGAGTGGTACAGGATGGAGACATGACTGAGATGTTGAGGAGGCAGGGGAATACACTCACACCCCCCATCATACCATGAGGACCACAAGGTGGTGGTGGGGGGGGGGGACATGGGTAGGTTATAAGTAAAACTTTCCCCAGACAGATGCATAGAGGTGCCGCGTCCCTGGATGTCTATTTCCATGATAAGCCCCAGCAACACTAGATTAAGTCCAAGAAGGAGCTAAGCAGCTGAAAGACTTGGCACATACAGGTACTAGGGCAATTCCATGAAGTAACGGTGGTGGGGAGAAAAAAAATCTGGAGAATATACTGGGGCAATAAATAAGCCCTTTGGATCTATACGTAAGATTTCAGCTTTGTTTAGGTCAGTTCGCTTTTATTCAAAACTCTTGTATTTTTAACAGGTGTTGCTTTCCTTACTACTTTTTACATTATGTGTCCTCCTTTAAATAAATATTTATAAAACAAACATTATATTTCAAATGGGAACCTCACTAGCAACGTTTATAAAGTAGAACTATGATCTCACTCTTCCTCACAGGGGGAATCCTTAAGTAAATTTCTCAGTATTTTTTTTTTTGTTTGTTTTATTCACCCTGTTGCACAATTCTTTTGCTCGAAGTATAATTAGGGTGGGGGTGAAGGGGGCAGCAACCCTGAGCGCAAGGTGTTAGGATGAGCAACTGTGATTGCAGAAGTCAAGAATTTTTTTTATCTCCTTGTGTCAAGGGCATGACAGAGAAGGGAGTTTTTTTTTTTTTTTTTTACTTTCTCCAAAATTGGGAGCAGCAGTATGTGCCAGCTGCGACTCTGCTTCTACCTGGTGATCAGAGATAATAGTTACAGACATTTCCTGATCAATGAAACCTTACTCTCAGTTCTTCATGTTATTTCAAAATTCTTGTCACTCTTAAGGAATCCAATCCAAAATACATATTTAAGACAATATACTCGTGCCAGGCAAATTTGCATAATGTGCATCTAAACTCAAGCCTCCAACACTACCCTTCTACATGACACTTGCAAATCTCCTCACCAAAAATCAAAAGGTATGAACACAAAAATGGGTACAACTGTCTGACCTGTACTGACAGTTTTCATGAAAGCATGTAACAGTACCTTTGTGTAGTAACATAGTTATAAGCATTTGTTTTCAACATTCATTGTTTTGTCATAACTGCACTATCAGAGTTCACAGATGTCTAGGTGATACAGTCTTGTCGACTAATGTCACCCAATAGGAAAGGGTATTTACCTGTGATAAGTGGGCTGAGGACCCAGCCTACTCCAACCTATTGAAGAAAACACTCAACGAATGAGGAATCACCAAGCTGGACAAACGATTCTTTAAGTCATGTACCAAACCACTACTTTATTACTTAAAATAAAAAAACAAGTAATCCACATAAAATCATGTAAGCGCTTTTGTTTAAGCCTTGTTAAACTTCATCAATTTAAAAATAGTGACATCACTTCCTTTTATACAATCTAACTCATTTCAATTAAAACATAATTCAATTAAAACATAATTGATTAATTAGCTCATGTTGCTGCTGTTACTAGTGTGCGTATTCAAATGCTTAAATAAAATGTGCATTATACATAGCTCTCATCAAAAGGGGACATTCAGAGACTAAATACTTCTTGTATGAAATATACATATACTATTTTATAAATATGGATAATTTAAAATACACGAATACATAAATGAATCGATAAATATATAAATAGTTCATTAATTATTACTGCACATCTTCGTATATGTTAATACCATACGATCAACTTATTCTATGATAAATATATCTACACATAAAATCTTTTAAAAATCTTTAAAAAACAATCTATTTTAGAAAACTTTATACAAACATTTAATCAAATGTAAATTTATTTAAACTGTGTATTACCTAATTTCTATAAGCACTACTGAGTGCAGTTTAACTCATACAATTTTGTTTCTTTGTAGTGCTTTCAATTTTAGTAGTGGGGTAATTGAGCTACGCTCATTTATTCCAGGCCACAATCTACTTGTGTTCTTATTTGCTATTGCAATTCTTTTAAGTTCTAAATAAAGGCCCCAAGGTCTCTTACCCTCTATTTTCACCTGGCCTATCACTATAAAAGAAAACTGGTGATTGCTATACTCACTGATATGCTTTGCCAGTGCATTATTATGTTTATTTTTCTTTATAGCATATTCATGCTCAAATTCTTTGAGCTAAATGTCTTTCTGTTTTTCCAATATAGAAAATTGGTCATGAATTGCATGTAGCCAGGTAAACAACAGCTTTTGATTTACAATTATATTTACCATGTAGATAGAACTTCCTGTTTCTAACAGAAACTTTCACTTATTTTGATTTTATGACACCAACGAGAAACCCCACATTTAGCCATACCTATATATTTGTGTGATGAGGTGAATCTTTTACATATTTTAAAATTTCCTTAAGGCTTCTGCCTTTCCTGTAGACTATTGTGGGTTTGTCACTGATCTGATTTCTGCAATGAGGATCTTCGAGCAATATGGTCCAATTGTCAACTAGTATGTCCCTAATTAGATTATGCTCTTGAGTGAAAGTGAGCACTAAAGCTCTCGAGTAGTTAGTCTCTTTCTTTAACTTACTTGTTACATCATTGTTTTGAGAAACATCACTAATATCACTTGGATTGCTCAGACTACGTGCTGAAATTTGTTTATTTAATATAGGTTTAAAATGTCCTTTCAATCTCTTAGTGGTGACTTCCTGTATAAGAGTATCAACTAATACTTCTGGGTAACACCTATTAAGGAACATATCTCATAAAAAATTTTACTTCTTAAAACTGATCAAACTTGGTCACCATCCGAGCTGCTCTCACTAATTGTACTTTAACCACGGACTGTTTTTGATGTTCTGGATGGCAACTACTGTGATGCAAGAAGCAGTTAGAATAAGACTCTTTTCTATGAATCAATGCTATATAAGCTTGGTTAGAAATATCTTGCATAAGGTGTACATCCAAATAATTCATGTATACATTATTAATGTCCCATGTAAATTTCAGGAAATTTGTACTAGTATTAATATAGTTTAAGAATTCTTTCAACGTATCTAATGTACCATTCCAAATAATACTAATATCATCCTGAATCCTATGGTACGATTTAATAAAAGTATTAAATTCACTATTAAATACACAATTCTTTTCCCAGAAAGCCATTACTAAATTTGCATAGGCACCCCCACATGGTGACCCCATAGCTATGCCTTTTTTCTGCAAAAAATATCTCTTGTTAAAAGTTATAAAATTATTACTCAATACCATCTCTAAAAGTTCCATAACTAAATTTGTTAACTCATGTAACATATGATGATGCAACAACATTTCATTAACCCATTCTAGCCCTATAGTTTGTGGAATCACAGTGTATACATTACATACATCTATAGTGACTAGAATGTCATTATGACCAAACTCAACCTCATTCATGTGCTCTAGAAAAGTCCAGGAATCGTTACAAATTTGTATTTCTTTTCCAAGGATCTTTTTAAATTCATAATCTATGTATTTTGCACATGATGAAGTGATAGAATCTCTTCCATCAACTAATGGGCACAAGGGGGGGGGGTCATCTATATTTTTATGAATCTTAGGGGTGCCAAAGAACACCGGTATTCTGGGAGTTGTGATGTTAAGATAATTATACAAGTCTACAATGATATGTTCTTCTAAAAATGTCATTTATTTGTCCATAAATCTTTTTGTATGCAATATTTAGCTCATTCAATTACATTTCTATATATGTGTCTTTATTTAGTATGTCAATTAGTTTATGATTACACATTTCTTGGCTCATAACAGCAGCTCCCCCCCTCCTTTGTCAGGTTTCATAATTCTTACTTTCTCATTAGATAATTCTTTCAAAATACCTTGTTCATCTACATTTACATTTTGTATGCGTTTTCTCTTTTTATTAAACATATCTAGGCGCTTTAATTCGTGTTCGCACATCTTCTCATATACGATTAATTTAGGATGTAAAGTTGGATTGTAGATGCTGCTGATGTTAAATTTGTTATTCACATTATATAAACCATCTTGATATAATAAGCTAAAATTAATTTTCCTTAAAAACATTTTGATGTCAATCATAGTGCCAGTAAAATCAAAAGACCTGGATGGAACAAAAGTATATCTCTTAGCTAAAATATTTGCAACTTGTTCATCTACATGAATTTCAGAAAAATTAAAAACCTTAAAATCCCCTCTAGTATTCACTATAACATGTTTATCATATTCACATAACATATTGTTAGATTGTTCTACAACAAATGGATCAGCTGTAAGAGTGAGTCCTCCCATTGCTTGTTTTTGGTCTGGCTCCTTGATACCCCGCCGCCTGATGATAAAAGTGGGGATTTTTAGTTTTTAGTTTTTTAGTCTCTCCGTTCTTCTGAGCTCAGGAAATTATTGGTCATAAGAAAAATCAGCTTATCCAAAATGCATATTTAAGACAATGTACTTGTGCCAGGCAAATCTGCATAATGTGCATCTACTCAAGCCTCCAACACTACCCTTCTACATGACACTTGCAAATCTCCTCACCAAACATCAAAAGGTATGAACACAAAAATGGGTACAACTGTCTGTCTGACCTGTACTGACAGTTTTCATGAAAGCATGTAACAGTACTTTTGTGTAGTAACATAATTATAAACATTTGCTTTCAACATTCATGGTTTTGTTATAACTGCACTATCAGAGTTCAAAGATGTCTAGGTGATTCAGTCTTGTTGACTAATGTCACCAAATAGGAAAGGGTATTTACCTGTGATAAGTGGGCGGAGGACCCAGCCTACTCCAACCTATGCCAGTGACCCATGCTATTGCTGGGAGGAGTGTATGTGCCCCTATTGGCCAGTGTGTGACCACCATAATGCCCCAGCCCTGGGTCAATAAGTTACTAGCTGTCTGGTGTCCAGTTTACCAGCTTGGGTTACCTGGAATAGCTCTGCTGAGTGAAAGTTGGACGTAAAACTAATCAACCTGCCAAACATGAACTAAGAATTGGTACACTTAATGAAGGTTCACTGACAGGACAGAGGTTGGAAGTGGATGACATGATGGTACAAAGGAGGCTGGACATCCTATGTATCCAAGAGACAATATGAAAGGGCAGTGCAGCAAAGCCACTTGGCTTGGTATCCTGAGTCTACTACTCAGGAGGAGGACAGGCTAGAAATGGTATGGGAATTTTGGTGTGGGAGAAACTTCAGAAGATAGGGAGGGATGTCATCAGAATTAGTGACAAGACTCATGGCAATCAGACTCCACTGTACTGATAGGGGCAGTAGTCATAATCTCAACCTTTGCCCCACACCAGGGTTGAGATACTGAGGAAAAGAGTGCATTTGTGCAGCATTTACAGGACCTACTAGATAAGGCAGGTCAACATGAACTGGTGTTGGTAATAGGTGACTTGAATGCACATCTCGGGACAGACAGAGCAGGATATTAGGAATGCCAGAGTCCACATCGGCAGGGAAACAGAAGTAAAGAAGGAGAGGCTATTCTAGACTTCTGTCTAGCAAATAGCTTGATAACAGCCAAAGCATGGTTCGGAAAGAGAGAGAGTCACAAGACCACATACAAACGTGACCAACGTGGAACTCAGGTAGACTTCCTCCTCGTCAAGACAGGGCACCGGGATGGAATCAGTGACTGCAAAGTCATTTCCAGTGACACTTTCATCCTTGCTATTCCCCTACGTCAGCCAAACAATAGAGCCACTAAATAGGGAAGCTGTTCTATTGCACGCTAAAGGGATCCACCATCCTTACGGTCAAGACCTCAAGCTGCTTACTGAGACTGCTTTATCCACCCATATATTGTATGTATACAAGGACCTATATAAATACTTGTTTTTCAGCATTTTTCTCCCTATGTTTAGGCTACTGCTCGCCGTACATCACCACCCTCCAACTCCCCACCCCCTCTTCCCCACTAGCCTTAGACCCTGGTTTTCCCTGCCCCTTCCTACATACATTGTCATGTACCTGTACTTTCTGGACCATAGAGGCGGCTCTCCTATCAAGTCTTTCTTGACCCATTCTAGTGCTGCTCTGTCCTAGTATTCTCCAGCTTTCCCTCCAATCCAGCTTCTACCTATCTTTTTTCTTTGTGCCAACAGCATTCCAGTCTTTCTATCCTTCACATACCTCTCGTTCATTCTTATATCGCTCTCTACTCTTCCCCTACACTTCCCTGCTTCACCACATTATTGCATATTTACCTGTATTGCAGGAAAAAAACTGCTCAAACCAACTAGAATACACTTGTCAAGTAAAAACAAAATGTAGTAAAAAACACAAGCGTATTCACCACGGTGAAGGCAAAGAGAAATATAAGGCAGAGTCCATTAAAAAGTAAAAATCCTTTAATCCATGGAGAGACACAGACAAAAAAATGAGCCACAGAGCAAGTGTACGCTTCATCAGATTTCAAATCACAATGAAACTCATTCAGTTTATATACACAGGTATAATACCTTAATTGATTCAATTAAACAATCAATAAAAAGCATCAATTAAAACATTTTTCAATTAGTTCACAAAGAAAAAATCCTGCTTGCTTTCAAAAAACCATGTATAGATGTTAGGCACAGGCTTTTGTAAACTATTTTCAGTAAGCTAATATCTTAACCTCTAAGAGGATGAGTAAATAAATAAATAAACAATATCTATATATATATATGAGTATATGTAAATAAATAAAAATGTGAATATGTACATATATATGAAACAATTAATGATTTATTATATAGCATTGGAATGCCTAAAAAAATATATCAGTTCAGAATGGAAGCTATTAAATAGCATAGAATAGAATGTCAAAACCATACCTTCTTAACATATAAACGTATAAATTTATAATTTGTAATAGCAGTATACTATAAATATATTCAGATATAACAATCTATCATATGTCCCATAGAACCTGACATTCCATATAAATAAATATGTCCACTATTAAGTTATGTAAACATGATAAATAAATTCTATAGATAAATTCATTTAAGTTATTTAAAAACCTCGGGTTGTGCCAACAACACATCTCTTATGCGACAAGAGATCTAAAATGGAAACATTGGAACGGAAATATATTTTTCATTATTTCCGAGATTTAAGAATGGGTTTGAGAGATATGTATTGATTCAATCCAGGAAACTGGTGGGCTCTTAATTTAAGAATCCACTCAAGTTCCTTTTGTTCTAGTATGTTTACATAATCTCCCCCTCTTTCACTTATGTTCACAACTTGTAATACCCTAAATCTAAAACCATGGTCATCATACTGAAGTATATGCTTTGCCAATGCATTAAGCTCATTTTTTTTTTTTATATCGTAAATATGATCATAGATTCTGTTCTTTAACTTCCTTTTTGTAAGGCCTACATAGTAAGCAGGACAAAGTTCACAAGTAGCCAAGTAAATAAGATTGGAAGTGTTACATGAAGCAAAGAACCTAGGAGCAAAAGAATAAGTTAGAGTAGGATGAGAAAATATCTGTACTTCTGTGATATAGTTGCACATATTACAACTACTACAAGGATATGTTCCAAGCTTTACAGGAGTTAGTACATTCGATGTTTCCTTTACTTTCAAATTAGTGCACAATAATCTTTTTAAATTTTTATTATTCCTATATGTAAAACTAGGTGTGTAGCCTACTAGTTTTGCTGTTCTATCGTCCGTAGTGAGTACTTGCCAATTACTACTAATGATATTCTTGATGATCTTGTTGTCATTGGTATAGGTCGTAGTAAATCGTACTCTATTTTCTGATCTTGTATCTTGTATATTTCTATAATTAAAGCTCCCATTCCTGACTGTATCAGATAGGGTAGGAGCTTGCTCATCACCTAGAATCTGACTTCTAATTTTCTTCACCATTTTTGCATCATAGCCCCTTTCTATAAATAGATTTTCCATACTATCAGCCTCATATAGCAGATCTGAATTCTCTTTACATATTCTGGTTAACCTCATGAATTGGCTTTTCACAATACCTGTGAATACGTGTCTTGGATGCATACTATTGTAGCCAAGAAGTGCATTCTTCCAACATGTCTTTCTATGTAACGTAGAAAACAATTTACCATCCTTAATTCTTAACTTCACATCTAGAAATTTAACTTCTTCATATGAGGCTTCCATTGTAAATCTTAAAAAGCTAGTAGTGCCTTCTAAATAAAGCAGGAAAGTTTTAAACTGCTGAACTGTGCCCTCCCATACAATTAAAACATCATCTACAAACCTCCTGTATAAAATAATTTTCTTATATAATTCATTGGTAAATAGATGTTCCCTCTCCCAGTGATGAACCACCAGGTTCGCATATGTATTTGCGCAGGGTGTGCCCATTGCAACACCCCATTTTTGAAGATATAAGGAACCTGAAAAGAACACATTATGTGAAAGCACCAGATCTAACAACTGGCAAATCAAGATTTCTTTATTCCGACTAATTTCTGGATAAGTCTGGAGTAGCTCTCTTATAGCTTGGATACCTTGTTCATTAGGTATACATGCGAATAGATTTTGAACATCTAATGTCACAAGAAGATGAGATCCTTTCTGTAACCTAACCTCAAGTTGATTAATGGTGTCTAATAACTGATAAGTATCTTTCAGAATAGTAGATACCTTGTTAACTAATGGTTTAAGTGTTTTCTCTAAATAAATAGAAACATTCTCTGTAACCCATCTGTCTCCAGCTACAATGGGTCGAATCGGTGGAGGAAGAATGTCTTTGTGCATTTTTGGTAAACCCTTCATCACCGGAACCTGAGGATGTTCATTCAAAAAGAAATCATATAACTCCTTGGTTATTTGTTGGCACATCAATAAATCATAGAATACATCATTTATCTCTTTATAAATACTCAAAAGTTTACCAACATTAATATTCATGTGTTTTCATCACTGAGCATTTGTGTCATTAGTAAAACATAATCTTCTACATTAAATAATGCTAAGCCTCCTCCCTTGTCTACAGGACTAATTACTACAGATGCTTCACTGGATAACTTTCTCAACGATAAATTTTTTAATTGATGCTTTTTATTGATTGTTTAATTGAATCAATTAAGGTATTATACCTGTGTATATAAACTGAATGAGTTTCATTGTGATTTGAAATCTGATGAAGCGTGCACTTTGCTACGCGAAAGCGCTCATTTTTTTGTCTGCGTCTCTCCATGGATTAAAGGATTTTTACTTTTTAATGGACTCTGCCTTATATTTCTCTTTGCCTTCACTGTAGTGAATACGCTTGTGTTTTTTACTACATATTTACCTGCATCTCGGATTGTTTTTACAGAGATAACTGCTCCATCTGGGCCAACCTGCTCAGTTAGGGCTCTCTCCACTCGACTACCCTAGCCCCTTTCCCACCCACCCCTGCATCAATTACATTTATTCTCTCCTTAACTCCTCTCCCATCCCATCACTCAATAGCAATTAATTTGACACCCCTACCACTGCTTCTACTAATATTACAAGCCCACCCATTGATTGCTATTTCAATACCTTTCTACCATACTCACAGAAGGTATACCTACCACACCCTTTATCCATTCACTTACTAATACAGTTAAACTATCACTAACAAATGCCTCTCTCTGCATTCTTTCCTTTCCAATATGCTTTCCATATGTAGACATCTGTCTGCTCTGTCCCCTTGCCCTTCTACTATGCCTGTTCTCCCAATTAACATCACCATACACAACTTCTTTACCTAAAAACTTCACAACTGTCACTGCCTTACAATCCCCAGTTCTTTCGAGCTTCTCAGATGCATCGCCTAGCCTCTATGCATCCAACATACTTCTACATACCAAGCTAAAGCTACTTCCCCTTCATAAAAACTACTACAACTATACATCTACCTCAAGGCACTCAAAGAGAAACCTCCTACCCTTCACTACTCTACTTAAGCATTCTAATATACTTCTAAGTGGCGATTATCCACCCAAACCCAGGACCTATCCCCATGAATCCCAACCTCCATAGCTCATATAAAATACTAAAATTCATAGCAGTCAACCTTCAAAGCATCAGAAATAAAATACCTGAATTCCATGCGTGGATGCCCCAGAATAAACCAGATGGTTTGAGTCTCACAAGAGATAATTGGCTAAGCTTAAAAAAATGGCTTGCAAGGGCAGTTAGCTTAGTACTAAACTATGAACTACCGAAACTTGTCGTAAATCCTACATAAAAAACTCAGAATTCCTCCCCCCAGGATACACCTGTTTAGGAGCTGACAGACCTCATAAAAAAGGGGGAGGCATTGCAATACTCTTTCCTAATACCTTTACCATCGTACCATATTCCAACTCTATTCCTCAATTCTCTACAGCAGAGATACTATCACTCCTCAAACTAAACAATTCTAAATATCTCTGTATAAAAGTTCTATACATCCCACCAGGCAACAATGTCCCCCCTTCTTGAAAATATCCTATCCTGGATATCTGGCAATATAAATAATGAGACAATCATCCTAGGCAACATTAACATAAACTGGCCAGATTGTTCTGGCCACTGTCCAGCATCTCATATCGACCTCAACTTTATGCAGTTCACAGCAGATATAACTAGACCCAAAAGAAATAAAGACAGCGGCTCAACTCTTGGCTGGATACTAGTCTCAGACCCAAACAAAATTTCAGGCGCAAGCACACTACTTCTAAGCATTAGTGGCAACCTACCAGCCTTTATACTCTGTAAAACTAACCCAGTACCATCCCAACATCAGTACAAACTAAGTAGAAATTTAAGCAACTTTAATCCTACAATTCTTAATAAAACCCTGAGAAACATCAACTGGAATATACGAAAAATCCTGCCTCTGGATGATGCTGTCGAGTTCAACTCCCCATTCCTCAACATGTTAAACGATTTAGCCCTTTTAAGACAAAAAAAGAATAAAAACTAAACATGCCCTATAGCTATCTAAAGCTACCAAGCAAGTCATGACAGCTAGGGACAAAGCATGGAAAAAAATGGCAAAAAAACACAAGAATCCCACTGATCTCCTACAATTTAGATAGCTTCATAACAAATCAAACCACCTAGTCATTAATGTTAGAAAAGAATACTATCTAAACCTCCAAAAAACATTACAGTCAAAATCCAAAGAAATTCTGGAATTCCATCTCATCTCTAATTAACTTTGGCACCAAAAACAACCCTTGCCCATTCCCAGAGAAAACAGCCAGCAAAATAGTATCTCTTTTCAACTCGCATCATATCGACATCAGAGCAAAACTTACCACCACCTTTCCCCAAACTACTATGAACTCTCAACAACTATCACATCCCTCACAGAACACTACAATCTCTTCCCTACCCACATTCTCCTCCTCCCCATGTATCCACTGCTACTATAACAAAGCTTCTCCTAAAATTGAAACTTGGTTCCACTGGCCCTGACAACTTACCCCTAGAATACCTCCAAATGTCAGCAAAATCCATTGCCTATCCCATTAGCATACTTCTCAACAGATCCATCCAAGAGTCCCACCTTCCCACCATCTGGAAAAAAGCTTACATTATTCCTCTCCATAAAGGTGGTAACAATACAGATTTTTCTAATTTCTGACTTATCGCTGTTCTCTCCCCTTTCTAAAATCTTTGAAAAATGCATCCACTATCAAATTCTAAACCATCTAACTGTAAACTCCTCTCTCCAACCCAACACGGGTTCAGGCCTGGTCACAGCACTAATACCGCCCTTATATCCTTTACTGACACACTCAATCAGGCTAGAAATGCTGGTAAAGTTGTATCCTTTCTCTTTCTTGACCTATCCAAAGCTTTTGACACAGTCTCATACACTCTCCTCATCAGTACACTCTCCACTATTGGCACCTCCCCAGCAACCCTAAACTGGTTTGCCAGCTATTTAAAAGGCTGACAACAATCCACTAGATGGCTTAACTCTTTCTCTCCATTTCTTGAAGCCTCCACAGGCGTTCCCCAGGGCTCCATCCTTGGGCGACTTCTTTTCAGCATTTTCATAAATGACTTCCACTGTACTCTTATCAATGGATCTGTGGTTCAATATGCAGATGATTCTACCATTATCTGCTCTGCTAAATCAAATGAACTTCTGCAAACCACCCAAAATGTCTTTACTGCCACCGAAATCTGGATGGTCAACAACCACTTAGCCTTAAACCCTAACAAAACCAAATTGCTAATATTTACTCCTAAGAAATACTTCCCTATAAACAAGTCTGATTTTCACCATTCAATCTCAAATTAACACCATCATAGAGGTTGTCACCCACACTAAATTATTAGGAGTAATTCTTCATGAAAACCTCACATTTGACCTTCAATCCACAATAATATAAAAAAACAAACAAAAAACTAGGTGCCCTCTATAGATAAAAACACTTTCTGAACTACTCCACTAAGCATACTCTTGCGGCAACCTTTCTCCTACCTTGTGTATGGCACTCTTTTCCTTACCAATATCCAGTCCACCCTAAAAACAAAGCTCAAGTCCTGTTACAACAAGGTAGCCAAGTCTGTTACCAATGCAAAACACTTCCCACCACTGCATTGCCCTTCAAACACTTAACTGGCTTGAACTTCCAAACTATCTAACCTACATACTACTAACCACAGCATACAAAATTATTCACAAACCCTCAGTATGTCCAGCCCTCTCCTCCATATTAACCCCACCACCACCCAAACAGGCCACTTCGATCTGAAAATCAACTCCTCCTACATACAGACATACCTAAAAACCCAGGTGGCAATATGCTTTATTCCTTCTGCATAGTCAAGCTATGGAACTCTCTCCCAGTATCTGTCTGAACCTCCACTAAGATTTCCTCCTTCAAAAACTCTCAACAGCAACACCTCTCCACCCTATGGCCACACACATGCCTCATCTCCTACCCATCTATTCCCTAACTCCCAACATCCTAAGTTATGGTCACCTTAATTTTATTTCCTCACCTCTTCAAATCTTCCTACACACCACTACTTGATATTACACACAATTTATATATTTTTCCTTCCCTTCTGTCAATAACTCTATTCCACTCTGCCCTGTACTAATGTGCTGGCTTATACTCCTGGGTACATTGTAAATATTGTAAATTCATTGCAAATATTTCGATATGATTACTTAATCACTTACCGCTAAATGTATAAAATATGACTATCTGGCCATCAGGCGTCACTAAATTCCATCTATATGTACATACCTAATGACTATTTGCTCTCTATTACATTTGCTTTGTTAACACTATCTTTATTTACTATTCCTTTCTGAATTCATGTACTATTAAACTAACTTTTCTTGTGGAGCATTTCTCCCTGGGCCTCAACTGAAAATGGGTTCTTTTGGCCCAGTGGACTTTCCCGGTAAATAAAATGCCAATAAATAAATAAATAGTCATCCCACAGCATAAACAGTTAGTTATGTACTCACCATAACGATCGATGTATGTGGTCCATCTCGCCTACATTCCTTACTCACGGGTTTGGAGCCGAGAATCGGCTCAGACTCGGCCAAATTTCTCTAGCACGAAGTCTCTAATTGGCTGGGCTAACCCAGTATCCCAAGATGCACCTCACCCTAGCCCCAGATCTTGTTTGCAATCATACCAATCATAACCCATACTCAATCAACACTGGAAGAAATTCAGGCCAGGTAAGGGAAAAAAATCAGTGACCTTGAAGGGCCACAGAGCTAATATTCCTCCAAATCCTCTAGGAAGGGGGCAGGTGGGAGGGTACGTAGGAATGTAGGCGAGATGGACCACATACATCGATCGTTATGGTGAATACATAACTAACTGATGTTATGTGGTCCTATCTCGCCTACATTCCTTACTCACGGGACAGTGTCCCCAGCACCTCTTTCCTGGGAGGCTCATAGGAAGATACTCCTGAGAACAGTGGAACCAAAGGAAGCCCGGCCCCTAGAAGCCACGTCCAGCTTGTAATGAGTAATAAAAGTGTTGGGAGAGGCCCAAGTGGCCGCAGCACAAATATCATCCAAGGAAAGCCTAGCATGGAAAGCTATTGATGTAGACATAGCCCTCCTGGAATGAGCCTTGACGGGAAAGGGTAAAGTTCTGCCTGCTGACGAGTAAATGAATGAAATACAATCTTTGATCCATTTAGAAATTGTGCACTTGGAAATAGGACAACCTGCCCTGTTTTCTGAAAAGGACACAAACAGTTGATCAGATTTCCTAACATGGTTAGTCCTATGCAAATAAAATCTCAGTTGTCTGTGCACATCCAACTGATGAAACCTGGACTCTGCTTTATTGGAAAAGTTCGGAAAGAACACTGGTAGCTCAATAGACTGATGGAGATTGACAGTGGATGACACCTTCGGAAGGAAGGAAGGGTTAAGCCTCAGGGAAACTCTGTCCTTATGAAAGATCAAACTCTGTCCTTATGAAAGATCAAATACAGAGGTTTAATGGACAAAGCTTGAAGTTCTGATACCCTCCTGGCCGATGTAATGGCTATCAGAAAAGCCGTCTTCCAAGATAAGAACTTTAAGTCACAAGTGGCAGCCGGTTCAAAGGGTGGTGATGTCATAGCTTGTAGCACAAGGTTCAGGTCCCATGGCAGTACAGGTTCTGAAACAGGGGGATGAAGTAACCAAGCGCCTTTTAGAAAGGCTTTATAGAGTTTGTGGCCCATAAGAGAGGGCTCGTAAGATGTGTGAAAATTGGAAATTGCAGCCAACTGTACTTTAATGGTAGCGGGCGCGGAGCCCTGACGGAACAACATGGCTAAAAAATCTAAGACCGACGGAATTGGGGCTGTGAAGGGGTCCAAACATTGGGCCTGAGCCCAAATAGAGAATCTCCTCCATTTGCTGGAATAAATCTTCCTGGTGGAAGACTTATGAGAAGAAGACAAGATGTGCACCACTTCAGGTGAAAAGGAATGTTGTCTCACAGCGACTGAAGTGGAGCAGCCAGGCTGTCAACCTGAGAGTTCGCAGGGATGGATGAAGTTGTTCTGACATGTGAATCAGGAGGTCCGGCACTGGGTCCAGAGTCCACGGACCGTCCAGTGCGTACCGTTGAAGAAAAGTGAACCATACTTGTCGAGGCCAGTGTGGAGCAATAAGGATCATCCTGCTTCCCAAGGATATGGCTTTCTTTATCACTCTAACAGAAAAAATGGAGGGAAAGCGTAGACCAGACCGGGGGGCCAATCGTGAGCTAGAGCGTCCCTGGGTGACTCCCCCTGTGAGGGGATCAGAGTGAAGTACTTGCTGCATTTGGCATTGAGGGGGCTGGAGAAGAGATCGCAGCAAGGCTGACCCCACCTTATGAAGATCTGAACCGCCACTCGGTTGTTCAGGGACCACTCATGAGGCATCAGAATAGCTCTGCTTAGCCTGTCCGCTATCACGTTGGACTTCCCCGGAATGTGTATTGTCACCAGAAACCGTTGGGAAGACACTGACCACTGCCACACTCGTATGGCCTCTCTGCAGAGGGGATAAGATTTGGTTCCCCCCTGCTTGTTCAGGTACCACACTACGGACATATTGTCCGAGTGAATTGCAATCGTTCCCCGAGGCAGTGTGTCTTGGAGTGCTCACAACGCTAGAAACACCGCTCTCATCTCCAGAACACTGATGTGCAAGTGTACCTAGTGATCTTGCCAGGTGCCTTGGACCATCCTGCCTAGATAATGCCCCCCCCCCAATCTGGGTTGCGTCCGTGGTCACCGTGGCCACTGGAGACATAGGAATCAAGCTCCTTCCTTTGTTCAGATTGGAGGAGAATAGCCACCAGAGGAGGTCCTGTTTGCATAGTTCCGTGAGAAGTATCAGGTGGGAAAGAGGAAGCTTCTGAAAGGACCACTAAACAGACAGGAGCCACTGTAGGATCCACATGTGTAACCTGGCCAGAGGTACCAGCATGATGGTGGAGGCCATGGATCCCATGAGCTGAAGAACTAACCTGGCCTGAACTTTTCTGAGGGGCAACAGTGCGTGGATCTGAGACTGCAACACTCTTGTCCTGTGGCAGAAAGGCGCGCATTTGAATAGAATCTAGCTCTGCGCCTATAAAAACAATACGCTGTGAGGGCTGCAAGGCAGACTTTTCCCAGTTCAAAGTAATTCCTAGACGTTGGCAAAGTGAGATGGTCGTCTCCCTGGCTTGAACGAGCAGATGCCTGGTGGGGTCGGCGAGAAGCCAGTTCAGATACGGAAACACCTGGAATCCTAGACATCTCAGGTGAGCTGTCACCACTGCCAAACACTTGGTAAACACCCTGGGGGCTGTGGTGAGACCAAAGGGCAGGGCACGAAACTGGAAGTGACTGGCTCCTAACTGGAAGCGTAAATGACTCTTGGATGCCTTCTCCATTTTGATGTGGTAGTAGGCATCCTTGAGATCGATGGAGCACATCCATACTCCTTTCTCCAGCAGTGTAAAAATGGACAGAAGTGTGACCATCCGGAACTTGGACTTCAGAACGTAGTGATTCAGTCGACTAAGATCCAGAATGGGTCTCAGGTTCCCTGTTCTTTTCGGCACCAAAGAGAGTTGTGAGTAAGTTCCTGATCCGACATGGTCTGAGGGGACTGGTCGGATGACTCCTTTTTCTAGCAGCTTTGCAACTTCTAGTGCTGCTTGATCCCGTTGACTGGGTGGGACATCCGGGATCCTTCTGACTGGGGGGGGGGGGGGGGGTGTCGACGCAAAGGGAATAGTGTAACCTCCAGTAACTATTCGAAGCACCCAACGATCCTGGGTGATGCTTTCCCAGGCTTCCGGATGCAATGAAATTCAGCCCCCGACTGGCTCCAGAATAGCAGAGTCAGGCAATGCCTCAGGAACACTGGAAGGAAGAACCGCGAAAGGAATTGCAGTCTCCTGAGTTGCGGGGGCCTCCTCTGCCTCTAGGATGGCGTCTTCCGGAATAATACCCCCCCTGCCTCTGGAGGGGGACTCACCTTGAGCTGCGGGAAAGGACCTCTGAGACTTTTTGAACCACATTTTCCCTCCTCTCTGAGCCTTGGGATAAGGCCTAGAAGGGAGAGGAAAAATGGGCCCCTATGGCAGATAGGGTCCGAAGAGAGAGGACCCATCAAAGGGAGCATCAGTGAAGGAAGACTTAAAGGCCTCTGCGAAATGACACAGGTGCATCCAGGCTTGCCTTCTAAGAGCTACGCCTGAGCTAGCTGTCCTACTCGCCCCTTCGGCTGCATAAGATATGAGCCTCATAGACAAGTTGACAATGGAACCTAGGGTAGACAACTGGGCGTTAACAGTCTGCGCTATCGCCTCAGACATGTTACCCGTCAGAGTATCTCCTAGCTCCTTCAGGAGATCTCTTTGGAGCCGAGTGAAATGACAGAGGTAATTCAACGACCGTAAGGTAAAGGTCACCAAAGACAGGGTACGCTTCCCATACCGGTCCATACTCCTGGACTCCTTGTTAGGAGGATGGACTGAAGAAGCCTCTGCAACTTCCTGCTGAGTGGCTGCCGCCACCACCAAGGCATCTACCGAAACCCCTTTGGTAAGGAACTCTTTGCCCGGGGGAGCCGACAAACTTGTTTGGACGTCTGGGCACTGGTTCCACGGAATCAGGGTTCTCCCACACCCTTTGACAAATCAAGTCCAGGAGTTCGTCGAAGGGTGGAGACACCCAGGAGGTGGAGGGTTGAGCTCCGAAGGCCTTGAGGAATACCGACTCCTCCTCAGAGGGGGTCTTGGAAGGCCAGTTGCCTCTCTGCCTCAAAATCTCCAGGATGTTGGAGAAAGAGACATCGGAGGACGACTTGGGGGACCCCTCTGACTCCTCGAGGTCGGTATCGGAAGTGAGGGACTAGTCCTGGGAGTCTATGTGCTTCCTCTTGCACAACTTCTTACTAGGGAGCTCCTCAGGCACTGACTCTGAGGGGCCCTCAGAAAGTAGGGGATCACTCAAGGGGGTATCCCCAGACCTTCGGGCTCTGCCATCCAAGGATGGGGGGGCATCAGAGGCTCTAGCCGGGGTGCAAGGGGACGGAGTGACCAATCCAGGTGATGTAACTGACGACCTGGCCAGTGCGCTCCTCATGACCTCGAAGGCAGGTCCCCCCGAATCACAGGACCGACCCGTCCCGAGACCACGACCGGAGTCGGGATTCCCCGAGCCGAAGCACCAAGAGGGAGGCTCGGAACCGACAGTAGTCCAAAGGTATCCCCCTCGGGTCCGACTGAGGAAACCTGAGTACCGAAACCAGAGGACGGAACAGACATGGTTGGAGCCGACGCCGGCTCCGATAGACTCACATGGGGTATCGGAGCCGACGCGAGAACATCACTCGGCGTGGAGCAGTCTGGCTCCGACGACACATGGGTACTCGGAGGAGGAATCACAGGTACCAGAATGGGGACTGGCTCCGGAGCCGACTGGGTCGGAGCCGAGAACAGTTTTGCTAGCACCGGCGACTGCAGGAGCCTCTGGACCACCCTATCCACATCCAAATCAGACAGCCTAGAGGATTTGGAGGAAATAGAAGGAGATCAGGATCTCCTACCCGGAGACACATGCCTGACACTAGGTGACCGGCTCCAATAATATCGGAGTCGAGGTCGGCTCCAGCACCACAGATACCTAATGCGGCCCTGAGGACAATGGAGCCGAGGAGGTAGTATCCCCTATCGAAACCTTCTCCTGCAGCCCCGAGGACAATGGAGCCGAGGAGGAAGTATCCATAATCGAGACGGTCTCCTACGGCCCAGAGGACAATGGAGCTAAGGAGGCAGCAACCACTATTTTAACCTTCTCCAGGGGGCTCCGAGGAAGCAGACGGAGCTGGAGATCTCTTCTTGGCCTTGGAAGGCTTAGATTTAGGACTGGAAGAAGAAGAAGAATCTAAGGACTCCTCAAAAGAGGGCTTAATCAGGCCCTTCAAAATCAGTTTATTTTTTCTTTCCTGCAGTACCCTCGCGCTAAAAGCATGGCAGAAACTGCAGGACTCCTGCAAGTGAATAGCCCCAAGACAATACACACAGACGGCATGGCCATCTGTAATAGACATTTTGTAGCCACATTTAGTACACTTTTTAAACCCGGAGGGTTTATGCTCCTTCTGCTCTTTAGACATGGTAAAAAAGAACAGCACACTGTCAACCGACAACGACACAAGAGGAAGGCGGGAAAACAAACACCACTAACAGCCAAGGAACTCTAAATCAAACATTTCTTGGAGTAGCAGGGAAAGACGAGAACAAATCCAACTACAGTTTTAACACCAGAAAAACAACATAGGAGAGGACTAGGTCCTCTAACTTAAACGGGCCTAGCCCACCAAACAAAGGGATACCACAAACACCCAATCTCACTAACACTCACAATGAAACTTAGACAAGGAGAAAACTAGCTATTAAAATAGCTTTTGTAAAATAACAGACTGCTAAAATACTTAGAAACATATTTGAAAGGGTACTTGGCCACAGCCAAGCAAGACCACGTCCTAACTCTACGAGCAGCAAACGAGATCTGGGGCTAGGGCGAGATGCATCTTGGGATACCGGGTTAGCCCAGCCAATTAGAGATTCGTGCTAGAGAAATTTGGCTAAGTCAGAGCCGATTCTCGGCTCTGAACCCGTGAGTAAGGAATGTAGGCGAGATAGGACCACATAACATCCACTGGTTACCATGATCAGCTGCAAGCAGTGATTAGAGAAGGCTGTAAAGCCAACAGAGACCATGCTGAAGACATGGAACTTGACTGGAAAGACAGTGGAACATTTTAAGGATCAGGGCTTTAGCACCCCAAGAAGAAGAGGAAATAGGTGGAGTTGAGGAAGAATGACAGAACCTCAAAATAACATGAATAAGGACTGATATGTGGCCAAACTATGCATGGAAATAAGGTACAAAAGAAAAGTTGGTGATGGAATGCATAAGTCCAGGAAGTCATCAAATGAAAGGAGTGCAGAAAAAAAGTGAGAGATAGAAAAGACAGACCAGGCTAGGAAGGAATACTGGTTGGCTAACAAAGAAACTAAGAAAGGAGTTGGAATTGCGCAGAGCAGGGCTTCAGAGGCACACTACCAGCTTCTGGAAAGTGACTCCGTAGGTGGCACAAAAACTATATTAGGTTGCAAGGCAAAGACAGAAAGATAAAGAAGGTAGTCAATTATCCTTCATAAGGGATGCCAACAACAACCTGCTCACCAGTCCAAAGGACATCAAAAACAGATGGGAAGGAGTACTCCCAGTAGCTTCTGAATGAAGAAAACCCCACAGAGGTTTACTGCCCCAGAAGCAGCATACAGTGAGAGAAGAGGAGGAGCCCACCCTAGGAGACGTAAGAACAGCAGTAAGAAAAATGAAGTCAGGGAAAGCAGCAGACTCAGATGAAGCTACAGTATATACGATACAGATGTTGGATGAGATAGGGGAGAAACAGCTCATAAAGGTACCCATAGCAGTGTGGAGAGAAAGGTATATCCCAAATGACTGGAGAATAAGCATAATCATTCCAGTGTACAAGAAAAAATAGGACAGCCACAACTGTGGGCAGTTCAAAAGTATCAAACTCCTGTCACACTGCATGAAAGTTCTGGAGAGGGTGATTGATAAACGGATACAAAGAGTAGTAGAAAGTCAGATGGGAGATGAGCAGTTCAGATTAAGATGCAGCACAACTTACTAGCTGAGAAGAAGCTAGAGATGAGGAAAGAATTATAGGAAAACAGGAAGTTACTAGGCTATTGGCCCTAAGGCCCTTACAAGCCTAGCCAAGAATTTAGCCCATGTTCCAACAAGTCAGCACCCTATGCCACTGTCCAGCAAGGACACAGGTGGAATCCCAAGAGTGTATTTTCTGTTCCCCATCCAGTTATCCAGGTTTCTCTAAAAAAGGTTTAATTAGGTACTCTGCTTTACGTGGAGAGGGAGTGTATTCCACAAAAGGGGGAGTCTCTGGAACACAAATCGGTCCCACCAAGTCCTACTGATGTCACAGACCAGGTTGAGGTTGCACGTGGAGCTTGACTTGCGGAATTGTATCAGTCCCATCAGGATGTGGTCTGAGATTGCTTTGTATGCCAACAGAGGTCACCTCTGTTGGAGACTGAGTAGAAGGACAGGGCTTTTAGCCTATCTGTGTAGGGTAGATGTTTGAGGCTTTGGATTCGCCTGGTGAGGAACCCTGTGGTCTCTCCAGCTGCTGCACGTGCTTTGTGAGGTACATGCCAAAAGGGGCATTGTACTCAATAATGGGTCTTATAAAGGAAAAATACATGGATGTTATGACCACCTTATCCATGGATGAGATACCCTTACTAATGAGGTAGGCATATAACGGAGGCAATATGGCGGTCAAAAGTCAGTTTGCTAACAACCTGGTTGCCGACGTCCCTCACTACTGATTGCATGCTTAGTGCCTTATTATCAATGTGATAATTTGTGGGATGTCATGCTTCCCAAAAGGGATGATGAGGCATTTTCTGGCATTCAGTTTGAGGACATGTTTCTGGCAGCAGTCATTTGTTTGGGTGAGACCCTCTTGGGGATGTCCATCACTAGGGGAATTAATGACAGCACCGAGCTTGCAGTCATCTGCAAACGTGGTCAGCCATAGCCCACTAGATTTGACCTGCACTTCTGAGAAGTATATCCCAAACAGGAGAGGCCCCAAGACTGATCCCTGGGGTACATTGCTTGTTACGGGTCTACTACATGAGGTGGCTTCCCCTATTTTTACTAGGTGGGTTCCATCAGTGAGCCCGTTTGCTACCCATCTGTTAACATATGGATTGATGGCTAGTTGAGAGAGTTTATCTATTATACCTGAGTGGGGAACAGTATTGAAGGCCTTGACCAGCTCAAGGTAGGCGGTGTGCACTGTTTTCCCTCGTATGGCCTTGGTGACTAGGTATGACCTCCCCTTGACAAAATCAAACTGTGTGGGATCAAGTGTCTGGAGGTTGCCAATGTCCTTGTTAATGAGGCCCATAATAATTCACTCCATGGCCTTGCAGATCAGGCTAGTTAGGCTGATGGGTCTAACTTCCTGGATTGGTGGACGCTCCACCTTCATGTAAAGAGATAACAGTAGCTATCCTCCACTCGGCTGGGATGAAGCCAGTACTCAGGCTTTAGTTGAATAGGGTGCCTAATGGTGCTGCAAGTTCCTGCCTGAGTTTCTTGTAGGATGCAGCCTGGGATGTTATCGGGTCCCATGGAGGCTGTATTTTTTGCCTTTGAGAGGGCAGTGATGACCTGCTTCCTAGAGATAAGGGGAGGGGGAAAAGTACTGGGGAATGTCCTGTTTTACTGATGGGGGGGAACAGAAGAGTGAAGTTTTCACTGAACCTGTCTGCTAGCAGGCTGGCTATATCTACAGGGTTTGTGTATGTGGTGATCTTGACCACAAGTTCTGAGAAGATCTGAGTGCTTCCCTTGAGACTGCGGGCGGACATATGTGAAGAAAGCCTTATGATTGCCTTTAGTAGATGTGGCCAGTCTGGAATCAAAGTTTGCTTTGGAGGATTTCACTAGTGCTCTTATTTGCATGTTCAGGCTAAGGAGAGTTTGCTTCCAATTAGACAGTTGCTCCTTCTTGGTCCTGAACAGCAATTTATTTTCCTTTTATTATACAGTTTATTTATCGTAGATATCCACCAGACAAGGTTTACTCTTACTTGAGGAGGATGATTTCATCCTGTCTGGTATTCCTGAGTCTATGCAGCTATATAAATGCTCATATAGTACTTTGGTGTAGGTTTGGACATATGTGGAGGGGGAGGGGACTGTGAAGCTGTTTATACCTTCCCACAGGAGGTTGTAATAAGCGTTGGAATTTTTTTTGTTTGACCCTAGCTGGGGTGGGGGTTGGGGTTGGGGGAGATGGTGACTTCGAAAGTGACAGCTTTGTGGTCAGATCTTACCAGGGATGACACTGCAGGGATGCTGCAGTGGTTACTTATATTGGATAATACCAAGTCCAAGATATTTTCACCTCTTGTGGGGGTGTCAACCAACTGGTCCAAGACATTTGCATTGATGAAATCAAGGAATCTCTGGGCATTTGTGTTTTGGCATGAGTATTTCTTCCAATCTATGACTGGATAGTTAAAGTCGCCCAGGATCAGGGTAAAGGGTTGAATCTTGATAGATTCGAAGAGGTCCAGATAGGTGGAGTGGGCATCTTGAGTCAGAGGCCTGTAGCCTAGCTATGATTTGAATAGGGGTCTTGTCAGTTGTTAACTGCACCTGGAGTATTTCCTGTGCATCATACTGTTTGACCAGCCCAGAGGTGTGTACGTCTTTTATATATATGACATTGGGCATCCAAGTCCAGCCTAGAAATCTTGACCTGTGGATGGGAGATCGTAGGTTTACCCCGGGAATCATCTCTGTGTCACTGCTGGACAGAGGCACAACAAACTAATGGGCACAGTATTTTTTCATATAAGGGGTGGCGTAAGCCACAAAAATTTGGGCTAGGCTTATAAATGCCTTAGGGCAGATAGCCTAGTATAAACCTATGAACCTATACATATATATATATATATATATATAGCCGTGGTGGTACAGCGGTAGCGTTGCTGACTCACAGCAAGAGGTTCTCCTGTTCGATTCTCGGCTGAAGCGCCTTCTGTGTAGAGTCTGCATGTCCTCCCCACGTTCGAGTGGCTTCCGAAAGACATGCATGAATGGGTGTACCTTCGTTGAAGGTTGGGCGTCGGGCTGGCAACTCGGCACCATAAAACTTGACTGCCAATCATTAGCGGACTGGAGTTCCGCTGTGGTGACCCCTAACCAGGAAAAGCCGAAAGGACAAACATATATATATATATATATATATATATACACACACATATATACATATATATATATATATATATATATATATATATATACACATATATATACATATATATATGACACTGGACATCCAGTCCAATGTCAAAAAGACACATCAAAAGCTTGGCACTCTACTGACACAAACATTTATTCAGTGCATCAGCCCGACTTTCCCTTGCCTTTTTTCTATTACCCTCTCTTTTATACGGTGTCCCTCTCATCACCAACATTCAGTCCTCTCTAAAGTCCAAACTAGACTCATGCTACAACAGAATTTCTAAGATTGTAACTAATGCCTCCTACTCATCCCACCACTGCTTATTATTACGCAACCTAAAATCGCTTGAACTCCCCAACTATCTCACCTTTATCCAACTACAGCTCACAAACTCATTCATAAGCCATCCATTTGCCCTGCTCTATCCTCTATACTTACTTTATACCATCCAACAACCAACCGATCGTAAATGTAGAAAAACCCAAACTATAGGCTGGCCAAATGCTTTATTCCTTTACCATCACAAAACTTTGGAACTCCCTCCCCCCAACACTTAGATCCACCCACTCAATAAACCTCTTCAAGACATCTCTGAAACAACACCTCTCCTCATCTTGGCTGTGCACATGTGCCAACACCACATCTCACATAGCCTAAGTTCAACCACCACAATTATTCTCACCCCCACTCTACTACTCTGGTATCCTCCTTCCACATCTACCTGTTATATTTTACTTCATCTCTCCATCTTGTCCACTTCCCTCTTCTACTAACCCTCATTGTCCTACCATTGATCCCTCCTGTCTACTTCCTTCTCTTCCTAACCCTTATAGACCTACGACTGAACCAGGCAAGACATTTAGGTACTGTCGCAGCCTACCTTAATATAATACTACAACTTACATCTGCAACAATATCCACCGACTTTGTTGATTTCTGCAACAGGACTCGTATAGCCTATCGCTCAACTATTACACCTCCTAAACATGTGAAAAGATTAAGTACCTAGTCTCTAACCAATTCCTATATCTGCTTTGCACCCACTGCATAAATTTTGCTAGCTGAAAACTACTCATATGGAATGTTCTCAAGTATATTATTGCTTATATAATATCTCTGACTTCAGAATGATTACTTATGTACTGTTATTTTCACCAATGATATTAGCTGCCAATAATATGTACTAAATGTCTTTATCAATGTAAATTCTGCATTGTATGTGAAATGTCTTTATATGTGGAGCTTTTCTCCCCGGACTCCTCTAAAAATGGGCACTTCAGGCCCAGCTGAACCATCCCGGTAAACAAATGCAAATAGATAATATTGCAACTCCACCTCCTTTTGTTTTGCTACTCATGGTTTGAGGTCTGAATGAATGATAGGATGAGTAACCTGGTATGGCTGGGGTGCTCTCCGCAGCTCTGAACCAGGTTTCTGTGACTGCACAAATATCAGCTTCTTCCAGGGTTAAGAATGCTTGCAATGAGTTCAGTTTCATGTTTAGACTCCTAGCGTTTAGCAGCATGACCTTTAATTTACATTTTGATGACATTTTCATGTTGGTAGGTTTGACCTCATGGCATTGCTAAAAAAGGCACTATGGGGAGGCAAGAGCCTTTGCCAGGAGCCTGGAGCCCAAGGGAGACAGATGCAGGCCATCTCTGGAAAAGCACCGTGGCTTGTCAATCATATCATCCCAGGCTGTCAGGTACTGGATCCCCTTGGAATGACACCAGAAACTAAGCCAATTGTTAAAGTCAATCATTTTCTGTTTGTATTGAGGCATCATTCTGGGTGACAGTAGAATGCTGCTTAAGGCTAGGAATATACCTGCCTGGGACACATACTCAGCGAGCTCGATCATGTCTCTCTTCACAGGGGACGTAGGTCTCAAATCATTCACTTCAACATGGACTATGACAGAATCATAACAGTACCTGTTGAAAGACTTGAGTGCATTGGTGATACGATGGATTCTGGCACCCGAAAAACAACTAACTGTGACTTTCTCCTTATCCAGTCTGGTGAGGGGCACATCTGTGCATCTCACAATGGAGTCTCCCATGACTAATATGTTGCATTTATGTTCAGGCCTTAGTGGCTGTGTGACACAGGTGTGTGGACTATGTGTGGTGTAGTGGACAGTGGAGTTTGCGTGCGTTTATGTCTCGCAGGTCTCTCTTTTTACCAGCTCGAATGTCACACTGATGGGGATGGGGGAAGGGATGTGAATTTAACATGTGTACAAATAACACTGTTTTACAGCACAATAAACCACTCCCTTGCCTGATAAAAAGTATATATATATATATATATATATATATATATAGTTACAAAGCTTGTGAGGAAACTATTACTCTGTTATTTTTGATTTACTTGGATCGCTTGTCTGTGTACTTAAAGGATTTTCGACTGGAAACAGACCGCCTGCCTTGCCTGGATTACTTTCGAATACTTAGTAATTCCGTATAATAGTAGTACAGAATCCACAGGAATCACCACACGGAATGAACTCAGTAAACGTAATGTCTTCTTATTGAAGTAAAAAACACAAGCGCTTTCACGTAGTTACACTACGCTTCTTCAGGTGTATTAAAACTATAAAAACAGGGTACTTGTATATAAAATATTTTGGCGCGCAAACCAAGGAATTAAACAATAATGAAACAATTACTGACTCATTAACATTTCCTCAGTATGTTTGTTAAAGAAACAGTATGAACAAAATTAAAAACAGTTGCTAATACCAACAAAGTCAGGTAATTTAATAGACCATGTCCTTCTGATGCAAAATTCAAATAAACTATGTTACATTATACTGAACAACTATCACAAAAATCTCTTTACTGCAGTGAGAACGTTACATGTAAAGCAAAATCAGATTGCGTTCCGATTCATTATAAACTGTGAGTGTAGTCTCAGGAATATCCAAGTCTGCGGCTAATCTCATCTAGAAAGCATGGACAGCACTTCATAAATACAATACATAAAACCATCCTGTAATCATAATTAGCCCAAAATATGTTAGAAATCCAATAAGGAAAGGATATTATAATTACTTAGGTCATCATGCTCACCTTGACCTTATATAAACATGGAGTGTCAATATATCGCATGAATGTGTACCTGTTCATGCAGATAATTCCCTTCATCTTAAACATCATAGATATCCGTAGATGTCAAGGCTTTAAACTTTATATAAGTATTCAAATGCTTAAGGAACCTGACACTACTGTCAAGGCAGAAGCATTGAAAAGTGAAGTGAAAAATAAAGGCTGTTCGTCAAAGAAATTCTCTGCTGCCGAGATCATAAGTTTGAATGACAAGCAATTCTAGGGAACCAATCAGCTTATCCTAAATTCAAAAAAACCATTTGCCTAGAAATATCATTATTTAAAACTATTAAAATAAAAATTTTTTAGCCTCTGCTTCCATGACAAAAACCGGACCAAAATAATAAAAGCAAAGGGAAGCTTAATAAATGATTCATTTACTGTGTATGTGAACCAGGAAGGTTTTAACTGTTAATAAAAGAACCAATTTGAAAATTCACTGTGGACGTCCTTAAGCTGAAACTAAACAAGAGAAGGGACAAAATGTGCGATGAAAAAATGCCTTTATATATAATACAACTGGTAAAAATGTGTCATTTCTTAAATGCAAGATGTGCAAGATCAGAGATAGCGCTAAATGTCAGAATTAGTATAGAAGCTTACAAAAGTAAATTGCAAATTCGCTAAAAAAAGGAGAAGAAAACTGGCTAATTGCCATATAAACAATGCTTCAAAGGCAATATTACTTAATGCCTCTCAAGTATGTCATATATATAACTGAGTTAAATGCATCTAACCCAAAAAATGATAGCTAAAAATAAACGACTGATCTGACTGCAACCAGAGCAAAATACCAATAGTGCTATAAAGCACGGTGTATAATTCCGTTTAATGTCATGGTCCTGGGAAATGGACAGATCTTCTCTGTAATCCTTAACAAATTTAGGGATAAATAAACAACAATCAAATGTCTGCTTAAAAAACTGATTATTGTTATTGAACATAGGTTAGAAAAAAGACTTAAAGCTTAACAACCAGCTTTATTAACACTTTAATTTAAGAATGGCCACTGGATTCAACTTAGGATCATATTGTATAATATGACAAAAATTAAGCTATGAAAGACAAAAATTAAGCTATGAAAAAGGGGGGGAAAAGTATAACATTAAAAAGTAAAAATATATAATGAATATGTGTGTTTGAAAAACACAAAAAACATATATGTAGGACATGAGTGTTGTTAACCTGTCACTATTGTATATGTAAATTATGTAAATAGTTGAGAAATGTATATATAAAAAAGAAATATGAAAAATGTAAAACTATGAACTCATATATAAAATATACTTTTGATAATTATACTTATGTATTTTTTCTGTCTCTTTCACAAAAACCATGAAAAAGTACACACTACAAGATAAAAAATACAAAAAACTCATGTATAATATGTTATGTTGAGTGCTATAGGTAATAACTCTCACATGCAATAAAAAATCAATATATTACTATGAGTGGAAGTAATGTTGTACTAAGTGAATAAATTTACTAAACCCCAAAACAATGAATGAAAAGGAATATTAGCAAACAGATCAGAAAAAAGAAAACGTAAAAAAGAAAATAAAACAAAGAGCTAAGGTGTAGGGCAAACATCTTAGCCCAGAGGTTATGAAGATATATATTGACATCATAGTTTTCTATTGTTGAGAATAGGTTTAACAGATACAAAGTGGTTTTTTTTTTTTTTTTATTCTGTATAATATTTCAAATTATATATTTTTTTTATTACTATGGACTGCAAATCTTCCACACAGAGAAGTTTCTTACACTGTTTTATTTTTGGACCCACTATACTTGTTTAGTGGGCTGTTTGAGACTTCGGGGATACCACAGAGATTGCTTGTTGTTTTTTTTTTTTTTTTTTTTGGTATGCTTTTGTTGAGTACCTCCGCATATGTGGGGGTGTGTTGTGTAAGTGTAGGTAGTGTTTTAGATGTGGTGTCCGTGTTGCCAACTTTCTCACTGCCAGATATATTGGTTTGTGGGGGAGAGAGAGCAATGACACTATATGCTTGATGTAACTGCATCTCTAACAAATTGTGTTCCTAGGTGGTACTAGTAGAGGATTGTGCATGTACATGAAGCAGTTTCTACACTGTCTCAGGATGCCCATATCGACCAGACTGGCAGAAGAAAATGTAGGAAATTGTCCATCCATATTTGGCAGAAACAAAGAGCTAAGACGGTAAAGGGAGGAAGGTCTCAGAGCACTAACTACTAGATGATAACACAAGTGCTACTAAGGGAAAATTTGTAGCTGGAATACCTCAAAAAAGGTTAAAAAAAACATGCAGCTGAAGCTCTGGATGCAACAGACCTGTATCTAGACTATGCCACTCAATTTTAAGGTTAAGAACTCAGTAAGAAAAAACTCACAATGAAGTACAGATTAATCATTTACAGTCAAAAGAATAGAATTCGCACTATGAAAAAAAACAGTTAAATAATTAAAAAAAAATACAGTAAAGTGCAGTTAAACAGTAGTGAATTGCAGTAGATAGCAATGAAATATAGTTAATCAGCAGATTGCATTGAAACAGTAGCTCACAATCACAACAGTAACAGACAGCAAAAATAAAGCAGTGATTCAGTGTAATACTGTCCTCGATGACTGAGTCCAACTCAGCATTCCTAGACTTGGAGAAGTATACGACAAGGTCCCAAGAAAGCGGACTTGGGCAGTACTGCAGTGGTTTGAAATCTCAGAAACAGTGGCAGAATTAGTGCAGGCTACGAACAAGGACTCAATGATACAAGAACAAACAGTGCTCGGTCTCACAGAGGGGTGCCCAGTGGGAGTGGGTGTGCACCAGGGTTCAGATCAGAGCCTACTGCTGGTCATACTAGTGATGGACTACATTAGAAACGGGTTGAAGGGAACATATCCACAAAGTTGCTGTATACAGATGATGTGGCATTACAAGCGGACTTTCAGCAAGAGCTCCAGCAAAGGATAGATGAGTGGAATGCAAAACTGAAGGCACATGGGATGAAACTAAGCAAAGATAAGACAGTGGTAAAGGCAGCAAATTGGGGAAATCAGAAGAAGCTCAGAATTGTGATAGAAGGGAAGATAGTGGAACAGGTTTAATAGCTTCAAGTATCTGGGAAGGGTGGTTGAGGAGAAGGGAAGTCTGAATGAAGAGGTCAAAGCAAGAATCAGACAGGCTGCAGCCAGTTGACAGAGTGTCAGGTGTTGTGTATAACAGAAGAATACCAAATAAGCTGAAAAGTAAGATGTCAAAACAGTGGTCAGAACAGTACTACTGAATGGTACAGAAACCTGTGCAGTTAAAGGAGAGCAGATGAGGAAGCCAGAAGTGATGGAAATGAAGTGCCTGAGGCAGGTGGTAGGATGCATACTGGTGGACAGATGAAGACATGAAGACAATAGAGCAGAAACCAAAGTAGCTCCAGTTACAGAAAAGATCATAAGAGGTTACTAGGCTATTGGCCCTGAGCCTCTTATAAGCCTAGTGAAGAGTTTAGCCGATGTTTAGACAAATCAGCACCCAATGCCCCTGGTCCAGCAGGGGTATATTTTCTGTTTCCCATACAGTTATCCAGGTTGCGTTTAAAAAGGGGTTAAGAGGTACTCTGCTTGATGTGGACATGGAGTCCCTGGGACACAAATTTGTCTTGCTAACAAGTCTTGTTGATGTCACAGACCAGGATGAGGCCACCTGTGCGGGTTACTCGAGTGGATATGAACAGCAGTCCCATCAAGGTGGGTTCCATGATCGCCTTGTAAGCCAAACAGAGATCACCTCTGAGGAGTCTGTATGAAACTGAGTAGAGGGAGACTTTTTTTAGCCTGTGTATAGTAGATGTTTGAGGCCCTGGATTCTCCTGGTCAGGAACCTTTGTGGTCTCTCTAGCTAGTGCATGTGCTTTGCGAGGTACATGCTGAAAGGTGTGTTGTACTCGATAATGGGCCTTATACGGGAAAAGTACAGGGATGTTATGACCTCCTTGTTCCTGGATGAAATACCCTTACTTATGGGGTGGGCTATGTAGAAGGCTTTCCGTACCACGGATGCAACATAGTGGTCAAAA